>NW_027194206.1:0-300000 GCF_032444005.1 Ranitomeya imitator
TACACTCTATACCCTACACTCTATACCCTACACTCTATACCCTACACTCTACACCCTACACTCTACACCCTACACTCTAATCCCTACACTCTAATCCATACACTCTAATCCCTACACCCTACACTCTATACCCTACACTCTATACCCTACACTCTATACCCTACACTCTATACCCTACACCCTACACCCTACACTCTACACTCTATACCCTACACTCTACACCCTACACTCTACACACTACACTCTATACCCTACACTCTACACCCTGCACTCTGTACCCTACACTCTACACTCTTTACCCTACACTCTATACCCTACACTCTATACCCTACACTCTATACCCTACACTCTATACCCTACACTCTAAACTCTATACCCTACACTCTACACTCTTTACCCTACACTCTATACCCTACACTCTATACCCTACACTCTACACCCTACACTCTATACCCTACACTCTATACCCTACACTCTACTCCCTACACTCTACACCCTACAGTCTATACCCTACACTCTACACTCTATACCTTACACTCTATAACATACACTCTATACCCTACACTCTATACCCTACACTCTATACCCTACACTCTATACCATACACTCTACACCATACACTCTACACCATACACTCTACACCATACACTCTATAGCATACACTCTATACCCTACACTATACACTCTATACCCTACACTCTATACCCTACACTCTATACCCTACACTATACACTCTATACCCTACACTCTACACTTTATACCCTACACTCTACAACCTGCACTCAATACCCTACACTCTACACTCTATACCCTACACTCTATACCCTACACTCTATACCCTACACTCTATACCCTACACTCTATACCCTACACTCTACACTCTGTACCCTACACTCTATACCCTACACTCTATACCCTACACTCTATACCCTACACTCTACTCCCTACACTCTACACCCTACAGTCTATACCCTACACTCTACACTCTATACCTTACACTCTAAACTCTATTCCCTACACTCTATACCCTACACTCTATAGCATACACTCTATACCCTACACTCTACACTCTATACCCTACACCCTATACCCTACACTCTATACCCTACACTATACACTCTATACCCTACACTCTACACTTTATACCCTACTCTCTATACCCTACACTCTATACCCTACACTCTACAACCTGCACTCTATACCCTACACTCTATACCCTACACCCTACACTCTATACCCTACACTCTATACCCTACACTCTATACCCTACACTCTATACCCTACACTCTATACCCTACACTCTATACCCTACACTCTACACTCTATACCCTACACTCTATAGCCTACACTCTACACTTTACTCTATACCCTACACTCTATACCCTACACTCTATAGCATACACTCTATACCCTACACTCTACACTCTATACCCTACACTCTATACCCTACACTCTATACCCTACACTATACACTCTATACCCTACACTCTACACTTTATACCCTACTCTCTATACCCTACACTCTATACCCTACACTCTATACCCTACACCCTACACCCTGCACTCTGTACCCTTCACTCTACACTCTTTACCCTACACATTATACCCTACACTCTATACCATACACTCTATACCCTACACTCTAATCCCTACACTCTACACTCTATACCCTACACTCTATACCCTACACTCTATACCCTACACTATACTCTCTATACCCTACACTCTACACTTTATACCCTACTCTCTATACCCTACACTCTATACCCTACACTCTACACTCTACACCCTACACTCTATACCCTACACTCTACACCCTACACCCTACACTCTACACTCTATACCCTACACCCTACACCCTGCACTCTGTACTCTACACTCTACACTCTTTACCCTACACTCTATACTCTACACTCTATACCCTACACTCTATACCCTACACTCTAATCCCTACACTCTACACTCTATACCCTACACTCTATACCCTACACTCTATACCCTACACTCTATACCCTACACTCTACACCCTACACTCTACACCCTACACTCTAATCCCTACACTCTAATCCATACATTCTAATCCCTACACCCTACACTCTATACCCTACACTCTACACTCTATACCCTACACTCTATACCCTACACTCTATACCCTACACTATACACTCTATACCCTACACTCTACACTTTATACCCTACTCTCTATACCCTACACTCTATACCCTACACTCTATACCCTACACCCTACACCCTGCACTCTGTACCCTTCACTCTACACTCTTTACCCTACACATTATACCCTACACTCTATACCATACACTCTATACCCTACACTCTAATCCCTACACTCTACACTCTATACCCTACACTCTATACCCTACACTCTATACCCTACACTATACTCTCTATACCCTACACTCTACACTTTATACCCTACTCTCTATACCCTACACTCTATACCCTACACTCTACACTCTACACCCTACACTCTATACCCTACACTCTACACCCTACACCCTACACTCTACACTCTATACCCTACACCCTACACCCTGCACTCTGTACTCTACACTCTACACTCTTTACCCTACACTCTATACTCTACACTCTATACCCTACACTCTATACCCTACACTCTAATCCCTACACTCTACACTCTATACCCTACACTCTATACCCTACACTCTATACCCTACACTCTATACCCTACACTCTACACCCTACACTCTACACCCTACACTCTAATCCCTACACTCTAATCCATACATTCTAATCCCTACACCCTACACTCTATACCCTACACTCTATACCCTACACTCTATACCCTACACTCTATACCCTACACCCTACACCCTACACTCTACACTCTATACCCTACACTCTACACCCTACACTCTACACACTACACTCTATACCCTACACTCTACACCCTGCACTCTGTACCCTACACTCTACACTCTTTACCCTACACTCTATACCCTACACTCTATACCCTACACTCTATACCCTACACTCTATACCCTACACTCTAAACTCTATACCCTACACTCTACACTCTTTACCCTACACTCTATAACATACACTCTATACCCTACACTCTACACCCTACACTCTATACCCTACACTCTATACCCTACACTCTACTCCCTACACTCTACACCCTACAGTCTATACCCTACACTCTACACTCTATACCTTACACTCTATAACATACACTCTATACCCTACACTCTATACCCTACACTCTATACCCTACACTCTATACCATACACTCTACACCATACACTCTACACCATACACTCTACACCATACACTCTATAGCATACACTCTATACCCTACACTATACACTCTATACCCTACACTCTATACCCTACACTCTATACCCTACACTATACACTCTATACCCTACACTCTACACTTTATACCCTACACTCTACAACCTGCACTCAATACCCTACACTCTACACTCTATACCCTACACTCTATACCCTACACTCTATACCCTACACTCTATACCCTACACTCTATACCCTACACTCTACACTCTGTACCCTACACTCTATACCCTACACTCTATACCCTACACTCTATACCCTACACTCTACTCCCTACACTCTACACCCTACAGTCTATACCCTACACTCTACACTCTATACCTTACACTCTAAACTCTATTCCCTACACTCTATACCCTACACTCTATAGCATACACTCTATACCCTACACTCTACACTCTATACCCTACACTCTATACCCTACACTCTATACCCTACACTATACACTCTATACCCTACACTCTACACTTTATACCCTACTCTCTATACCCTACACTCTATACCCTACACTCTACAACCTGCACTCTATACCCTACACTCTATACCCTACACCCTACACTCTATACCCTACACTCTATACCCTACACTCTATACCCTACACTCTATACCCTACACTCTATACCCTACACTCTACACTTTACTCTATACCCTACACTCTATACCCTACACTCTATAGCATACACTCTATACCCTACACTCTACACTCTATACCCTACACTCTATACCCTACACTCTATACCCTACACTATACACTCTATACCCTACACTCTACACTTTATACCCTACTCTCTATACCCTACACTCTATACCCTACACTCTATACCCTACACCCTACACCCTGCACTCTGTACCCTTCACTCTACACTCTTTACCCTACACATTATACCCTGCACTCTATACCATACACTCTATACCCTACACTCTAATCCCTACACTCTACACTCTATACCCTACACTCTATACCCTACACTCTATACCCTACACTCTATACCCTACACTCTACACCCTACACCCTACACTCTAATCCCTACACTCTAATCCCTTCTCTCTAATCCCTACACCCTACACTCTATACCCTACACTCTATACCCTACACTCTATACCCTACACTCTATACCCTACACCCTACACCCTACACCCTACACTCTACACTCTATACCCTACACTCTACACCCTACACTCTACACACTACACTCTATACCCTACACTCTACACCCTGCACTCTGTACCCTACACTCTACACTCTTTACCCTACACTCTATACCCTACACTCTATACCCTACACTCTATACCCTACACTCTATACCCTACACTCTAAACTCTATACCCTACACTCTACACTCTATACCCTACACTCTATAACATACACTCTATACCCTACACTCTATACCCTACACTCTATACCCTACACTCTATACCCTACACTCTACTCCCTACACTCTACACCCTACAGTCTATACCCTACACTCTACACTCTATACCTTACACTCTATAACATACACTCTATACCCTACACTCTATACCCTACACTCTATACCCTACACTCTATACCATACACTCTACACCCTACACTCTATACCATACACTCTACACCCTACACTCTATACCATACACTCTACACCATACACTCTATAGCATACACTCTATACCCTACACTATACACTCTATACCCTACACTCTATACCCTACACTATACACTCTATACCCTACACTCTACACTTTATACCCTACACTCTATACCCTACACTCTATACCCTACACTCTATACCCTACAATCTACAACCTGCACTCTACAACCTGCAATCTATACCCTACACTCTATACCCTACACTCTACACTCTATACCCTACACTCTATACCCTACACTCTATACCCTACACTCTACACTCTATACCCTACACTCTATAGCCTACACTCTACACTCTATACCCTACACTCTATAGCCTACACTCTACACTCTATACCCTACACTCTACTCCCTACACCCTACAGTCTATACCTTACACTCTACACTCTATTCCCTACACTCTATACCCTACACTCTATACCCTACATTCTATACCCTACACTCTACACTCTATACCCTACACTCTATACCCTACACTCTATACCCTACACTCTACACCCTACACCCTACACTCTATACGCCACACTCTATACCCTACAGTCTATACCCTACACTCCATACCCTACACTCTATACCATACACTCTACACTCTATACCCTACACTCTATACCCTACACTCTATACCCTACACCCTACACTCTATACCCTACACTCTATACCCTACACTCTACACTCTATACCCTACACTCTATACCCTACACTCTATACCCTACACTCTATACCCTACACTCTACACTCTATAACCTACACTCTATAGCCTACACTCTACACCCTACACTCTATACCCTGCACTCTATACCCTACACTCTACACTCTATACCCTACACTCTACTCCCTACACTCTACACCCTACACTCTACACTCTATACCTTACACTCTACACTCTATTCCCTACACGCTATACCCTACACTCTATACCCTACATTCTATACCCTACACTCTACACTCTATACCCTACACTCTATACCCTACACTCTATACCGTACACTCTATACCCTACACTCTACACTCTATACCCTACACTCTATACGCCACACTCTATACCCTACAGTCTACACTCTATACCATACACTCTACACTCTACACTCTATACCCTACACTCTATACCCTACACTCTATACCCTACACCGTACACAATATACCCTACACTCTATACCCTACACTCTACACCCTACACCCTACACCCTACACTCTATACCCTACACTATACACTCTATACCCTACACTCTACACTTTATACCCTACACTCTATAACCTACACTCTATACCCTGCACTCTACACCCTGCACTCTACACCCAACACTCTAAACCCTACACTCTACACCCTACACTCTATACCCTACACTCTATAACCTACACTCTACACTCTATACCCTACACTCTATAGCCTACACTCTATACCCTACACTCTAATCCCTACACTCTACACTCTATACCCTACACTCTATACCATACACTCTACACCATACACTCTATAGCATACACTCTACACTCTATACCCTACACTCTATACCCTACACTATACACTCTATACCCTACACTCTACACTTTATACCCTACTCTCTATACCCTACACTCTATACCCTACACTCTACAACCTGCACTCTATACCCTACACTCTATACCCTACACCCTACACTCTATACCCTACACTCTATACCCTACACTCTATACCCTACACTCTATAACCTACACTCTACACTATATACCCTACACTCTATAGCCTACACTCTACACTCTACTCTATACCCTACACTCTATACCCTACACTCTAATCCCTACACTCTACACTCTATACCCTACACTCTATACCCTACACTCTATACCCTACACTCTACACCCTACACTCTACACCCTACACTCTAATCCCTACACTCTAATCCCTACACTCTAATCCCTAAACCCTACACTCTATACCCTACACCCTATACCCTACACTCTATACCCTACACTCTATACCCTACACCCTACACTCTACACCCTACACTCTATACCTTACACTCTACCCCCTACACTCTATACCCTACACTCTACACCCTGCACTCTGTACCCTACACTCTACACTCTTTACCCTACACTCTATACCCTACACTCTATACCCTACACTCTAATCTCTACACTCTACACTCTATACCCTACACTCTGTACCCTACACTCTATACCCTACACTCTACACTCTACACCCTACACTCTAATCCCTACACTCTAATCCCTACACTCTAATCCCTACACCCTAATCCCTACACCCTACACTCTATACCCTACACTCTATACCCTACACTCTATACCCTACACCCTACACTCTATACCCTACACTCTATACCCTACACTCTACACTCTATACCCTACACTCTACACCCTGCACTCTGTACCCTACACTCTATACCCTACACTCTATACCCTACACTCTATACCCTACACTCTATACCCTACACTCTAAACTCTATACCCTACACTCTATACCCTACACTCTATAACATACACTCTATACCCTACACTCTATACCCTACACTCTATACCATACACTCTACACCATACACTCTACACCATACACTCTACACCATACACTGTATAGCATACACTCTATACCCTACACTATACACTCTATACCCTACACTCTATACCCTAAACTCTATACCCTACACTATACACTCTATACCCTACACTCTACACTTTATAACCTACACTCTATACCCTACACTCTACAACCTGCACTCTATACCCTACACTCTACACTCTATACCCTACACTCTATACCCTACACTCTATACCCTACACTCTATACCCTACACTCTATACCCTACACTCTACACCCTACAGTCTATACCCTACACTCTACACTCTATACCTTACACTCTACACTCTATTCCCTACACTCTATACCCTACACTCTATAGCATACACTCTATACCCTACACTCTACACTCTATACCCTACACTCTATACCCTACACTCTATACCCTACACTATACACTCCATACCCTACACTCTACACTTTATACCCTACTCTCTATACCCTACACTCTATACCCTACACTCTACAACCTACACTCTATACCCTACACTCTATACCCTACACTCTATACCCTACACTCTATACCCTACACTCTATACCCTACACTCTACACTCTATACCCTACACTCTATAGCCTACACTCTACACTTTACTCTATACCCTACACTCTATACCCTACACTCTATAGCATACACTCTATACCCTACACTCTACACTCTATACCCTACACTCTATACCCTACACTCTATACCCTACACTATACACTCTATACCCTACACTCTACACTTTATACCCTACTCTCTATACCCTACACTCTATACCCTACACTCTATACCCTACACCCTACACCCTGCACTCTGTACCCTTCACTCTACACTCTTTACCCTACACATTATACCCTGCACTCTATACCATACACTCTATACCCTACACTCTAATCCCTACACTCTACACTCTATACCCTACACTCTATACCCTACACTCTATACCCTACACTCTATACCCTACACTCTACACCCTACACCCTACACTCTAATCCCTACACTCTAATCCCTTCTCTCTAATCCCTACACCCTACACTCTATACCCTACACTCTATACCCTACACTCTATACCCTACACTCTATACCCTACACCCTACACCCTACACCCTACACTCTACACTCTATACCCTACACTCTACACCCTACACTCTACACACTACACTCTATACCCTACACTCTACACCCTGCACTCTGTACCCTACACTCTACACTCTTTACCCTACACTCTATACCCTACACTCTATACCCTACACTCTATACCCTACACTCTATACCCTACACTCTAAACTCTATACCCTACACTCTACACTCTATACCCTACACTCTATAACATACACTCTATACCCTACACTCTATACCCTACACTCTATACCCTACACTCTATACCCTACACTCTACTCCCTACACTCTACACCCTACAGTCTATACCCTACACTCTACACTCTATACCTTACACTCTATAACATACACTCTATACCCTACACTCTATACCCTACACTCTATACCCTACACTCTATACCATACACTCTACACCCTACACTCTATACCATACACTCTACACCCTACACTCTATACCATACACTCTACACCATACACTCTATAGCATACACTCTATACCCTACACTATACACTCTATACCCTACACTCTATACCCTACACTATACACTCTATACCCTACACTCTACACTTTATACCCTACACTCTATACCCTACACTCTATACCCTACACTCTATACCCTACAATCTACAACCTGCACTCTACAACCTGCAATCTATACCCTACACTCTATACCCTACACTCTACACTCTATACCCTACACTCTATACCCTACACTCTATACCCTACACTCTACACTCTATACCCTACACTCTATAGCCTACACTCTACACTCTATACCCTACACTCTATAGCCTACACTCTACACTCTATACCCTACACTCTACTCCCTACACCCTACAGTCTATACCTTACACTCTACACTCTATTCCCTACACTCTATACCCTACACTCTATACCCTACATTCTATACCCTACACTCTACACTCTATACCCTACACTCTATACCCTACACTCTATACCCTACACTCTACACCCTACACCCTACACTCTATACGCCACACTCTATACCCTACAGTCTATACCCTACACTCCATACCCTACACTCTATACCATACACTCTACACTCTATACCCTACACTCTATACCCTACACTCTATACCCTACACCCTACACTCTATACCCTACACTCTATACCCTACACTCTACACTCTATACCCTACACTCTATACCCTACACTCTATACCCTACACTCTATACCCTACACTCTACACTCTATAACCTACACTCTATAGCCTACACTCTACACCCTACACTCTATACCCTGCACTCTATACCCTACACTCTACACTCTATACCCTACACTCTACTCCCTACACTCTACACCCTACACTCTACACTCTATACCTTACACTCTACACTCTATTCCCTACACGCTATACCCTACACTCTATACCCTACATTCTATACCCTACACTCTACACTCTATACCCTACACTCTATACCCTACACTCTATACCGTACACTCTATACCCTACACTCTACACTCTATACCCTACACTCTATACGCCACACTCTATACCCTACAGTCTACACTCTATACCATACACTCTACACTCTACACTCTATACCCTACACTCTATACCCTACACTCTATACCCTACACCGTACACAATATACCCTACACTCTATACCCTACACTCTACACCCTACACCCTACACCCTACACTCTATACCCTACACTATACACTCTATACCCTACACTCTACACTTTATACCCTACACTCTATAACCTACACTCTATACCCTGCACTCTACACCCTGCACTCTACACCCAACACTCTAAACCCTACACTCTACACCCTACACTCTATACCCTACACTCTATAACCTACACTCTACACTCTATACCCTACACTCTATAGCCTACACTCTATACCCTACACTCTAATCCCTACACTCTACACTCTATACCCTACACTCTATACCATACACTCTACACCATACACTCTATAGCATACACTCTACACTCTATACCCTACACTCTATACCCTACACTATACACTCTATACCCTACACTCTACACTTTATACCCTACTCTCTATACCCTACACTCTATACCCTACACTCTACAACCTGCACTCTATACCCTACACTCTATACCCTACACCCTACACTCTATACCCTACACTCTATACCCTACACTCTATACCCTACACTCTATAACCTACACTCTACACTATATACCCTACACTCTATAGCCTACACTCTACACTCTACTCTATACCCTACACTCTATACCCTACACTCTAATCCCTACACTCTACACTCTATACCCTACACTCTATACCCTACACTCTATACCCTACACTCTACACCCTACACTCTACACCCTACACTCTAATCCCTACACTCTAATCCCTACACTCTAATCCCTAAACCCTACACTCTATACCCTACACCCTATACCCTACACTCTATACCCTACACTCTATACCCTACACCCTACACTCTACACCCTACACTCTATACCTTACACTCTACCCCCTACACTCTATACCCTACACTCTACACCCTGCACTCTGTACCCTACACTCTACACTCTTTACCCTACACTCTATACCCTACACTCTATACCCTACACTCTAATCTCTACACTCTACACTCTATACCCTACACTCTGTACCCTACACTCTATACCCTACACTCTACACTCTACACCCTACACTCTAATCCCTACACTCTAATCCCTACACTCTAATCTCTACACCCTAATCCCTACACCCTACACTCTATACCCTACACTCTATACCCTACACTCTATACCCTACACCCTACACTCTATACCCTACACTCTATACCCTACACTCTACACTCTATACCCTACACTCTACACCCTGCACTCTGTACCCTACACTCTATACCCTACACTCTATACCCTACACTCTATACCCTACACTCTATACCCTACACTCTAAACTCTATACCCTACACTCTATACCCTACACTCTATAACATACACTCTATACCCTACACTCTATACCCTACACTCTATACCATACACTCTACACCATACACTCTACACCATACACTCTACACCATACACTGTATAGCATACACTCTATACCCTACACTATACACTCTATACCCTACACTCTATACCCTACACTCTATACCCTACACTATACACTCTATACCCTACACTCTACACTTTATAACCTACACTCTATACCCTACACTCTACAACCTGCACTCTATACCCTACACTCTACACTCTATACCCTACACTCTATACCCTACACTCTATACCCTACACTCTATACCCTACACTCTATACCCTACACTCTACACCCTACAGTCTATACCCTACACTCTACACTCTATACCTTACACTCTACACTCTATTCCCTACACTCTATACCCTACACTCTATAGCATACACTCTATACCCTACACTCTACACTCTATACCCTACACTCTATACCCTACACTCTATACCCTACACTATACACTCCATACCCTACACTCTACACTTTATACCCTACTCTCTATACCCTACACTCTATACCCTACACTCTACAACCTGCACTCTATACCCTACACTCTATACCCTACACCCTACACTCTATACCCTACACTCTATACCCTACACTCTATACCCTACACTCTACACTCTATACCCTACACTCTATAGCCTACACTCTACACTTTACTCTATACCTTACACTCTATACCCTACACTCTAATCCCTACACTCTAATCCCTACAGTATACACTCTATACCCTACACTCTATACCCTACACTCTATACCCTACACTCTACACCCTACACTCTACACCCTACACTCTAATCCCTACACTCTAATCCCTACACTCTAATCCCTACACCCTACACTCTATACCCTACAATCTATACCCTACACTCTGTACCCTACACTCTATACCCTACACTCTATACCCTACACTCTACACCCTACACCCTACACTCTACACTCTATACCCTACACTCTACACCCTGCACTCTGTACCCTACACTCTACACTCTTTACCCTACACTCTATACCCTACACTCTATACCCTACACTATAATTCCTTCACTCTACACTCTACACCCTACACTCTATACCCTACACTCTACACCCTACACTCTACACCCTACACTCTAATCCCTACACTATAATCCCTACACTCTAATCCCTACACCCTACACTCTATACCCTACACTCTATACCCTACACTCTATACCCTACACTCTATACCCTACACCCTACACCCTACACTCTACACTCTATACCCTACACTCTACACCCTACACTCTACACCCTACACTCTATACCCTACACTCTACACCCTGCACTCTGTACCCTACACTCTACACTCTTTACCCTACACTCTATACACTACACTCTACAACCTGCACTCTATACCCTACACTCTATACCCTACACCCTACACTCTATACCCTACACTCTATACCCTACACTCTATACCCTACACTCTACACTCTATACCCTACACTCTATAGCCTACACTCTACACTTTACTCTATACCCTACACTCTATACCCTACACTCTAATCCCTACACTCTAATCCCTACAGTCTACACTCTATACCCTACACTCTATACCCTACACTCTATACCCTACACTCTACACCCTACACTCTACACCCTACACTCTAATCCCTACACTCTAATCCCTACACTCTAATCCCTACACCCTACACTCTATACCCTACAATCTATACCCTACACTCTATACCCTACACTCTATACCCTACACTCTATACCCTACACTCTACACCCTACACCCTACACTCTACACTCTATACCCTACACTCTACACCCTGCACTCTGTACCCTACACTCTACACTCTTTACCCTACACTCTATACCCTACACTCTATACCCTACACTATAATCCCTACACTCTACACTCTACACCCTACACTCTATACCCTACACTCTACACCCTACACTCTACACCCTACACTCTAATCCCTACACTATAATCCCTACACTCTAATCCCTACACCCTACACTCTATACCCTACACTCTATACCCTACACTCTATACCCTACACTCTATACCCTACACCCTACACCCTACACTCTACACTCTATACCCTACACTCTACACCCTACACTCTACACCCTACACTCTATACCCTACACTCTACACCCTGCACTCTGTACCCTACACTCTACACTCTTTACCCTACACTCTATACCCTACACTCTAAACCCTACACTCTATACCCTACACTCTTTACCCTACACTCTAAACTCTATACCCTACACTCTATAACATACACTCTATACCCTACACTCTACACTCTATACCCTACACTCTATAACATACACTCTATACCCTACACTCTATACCCTACACTCTATACCCTACACTCTATACCCTACACTCTACTCCCTACACTCTACACCCTACAGTCTATACCCTACACTCTACACTCTATACCTTACACTCTATAACATACACTCTCTACCCTACACCCTACACTCTATACCCTACACTCTATACCCTACACTCTATACCCTACACTCTATACCCTACACTCTATACCCTACACTCTACACTCTATACCCTACACTCTATAGCCTACACTCTACACTTTACTCTATACCCTACACTCTATACCCTACACTCTAATCCCTACACTCTAATCCCTACAGTCTACACTCTATACCCTACACTCTATACCCTACACTCTATACCCTACACTCTACACCCAACACTCTACACCCTACACTCTAATCCCTACACTCTAATCCCTACACTCTAATCCCTACACCCTACACTCTATACCCTACAATCTATACCCTACACTCTATACCCTACACTCTATACCCTACACTCTATACCCTACACTCTACACCCTACACCCTACACTCTACACTATATACCCTACACTCTACACCCTGCACTCTGTACCCTACACTCTACACTCTTTACCCCACACTCTATACTCTACACTCTATACCCTACACTCTATACCCTACACTCTAATCCCTACACCCTACACTCTATACCCTACACTCTATACCCTACACTCTATACCCTACACCCTACACCCTACACTCTACACTCTATACCCTACACTCTACACCCTACACTCTATACCCTACACTCTATACCCTACACTCTACACCCTGCACTCTATACCCTACACTCTACACTCTTTACCCTACACTCTATACCCTACACTCTATACCCTACACTCTATACCATACACTCTACACCATACACTCTACACCATACACTCTACACCATACACTCTACACCATACACTGTATAGCATACACTCTATACACTACACTATACACTCTATACCCTACACTCTATACCCTACACTCTATACCCTACACTATACACTCTATACCCTACACTCTACACTTTATACCCTACACTCTATACCCTACACTCTACAACCTGCACTCTATACCCTACACTCTACACTCTATACCCTACACTCTATACCCTACACTCTATACCCTAGACTCTATACCCTACACTCTATACCCTACACTCTACACCCTACAGTCTATACCCTACACTCTACACTCTATACCTTACACTCTACACTCTATTCCCTACACTCTATACCCTACACTCTATAGCATACACTCTATACCCTACACTCTACACTCTATACCCTACACTCCATACCCTACACTCTATACCCTACACTATACACTCCATACCCTACACTCTACACTTTATACCCTACTCTCTATACCCTACACTCTATACCCTACACTCTACAACCTGCACTCTATACCCTACACTCTATACCATACACCCTACACTCTATACCCTACACTCTATACCCTACACTCTATACCCTACACTCTATACCCTACACTCTACACTCTATACCCTACACTCTATAGCCTACACTCTACACTTTACTCTATACCCTACACTCTACACCCTACACTCTACACCCTACACTCTAATCCCTACACTCTAATCCCTACACTCTAATCCCTACACCCTACACTCTATACCCTACAATCTATACCCTACACTCTATACCCTACACTCTATACCCTACACTCTAATCCCTACACTCTAATCCCTACAGTCTACACTCTATACCCTACACTCTATACCCTACACTCTATACCCTACACTCTACACCCTACACTCTACACCCTACACTCTAATCCCTACACTCTAATCCCTACACTCTAATCCCTACACCCTACACTCTATACCCTACAATCTATACCCTACACTCTATACCCTACACTCTATACCCTACACTCTATACCCTACACTCTATACCCTACACTCTACACCCTACACCCTACACTCTACACTCTATACCCTACACTCTACACCCTGCACTCTGTACCCTACACTCTACACTCTTTACCCTACACTCTATACCCTACACTCTATACCCTACACTCTATACCCTACACTCTAATCCCTACACTCTACACTCTACACCCTACACTCTATACCCTACACTCTACACCCTACACTCTACACCCTACACTCTAATCCCTACACTATAATCCCTACACTCTAATCCCTACACCCTACACTCTATACCCTACACTCTATACCCTACACTCTATATCCTACACTCTATACCCTACACCCTACACCCTACACTCTACACTCTATACCCTACACTCTACACCCTACACTCTACACCCTACACTCTATATCCTACACTCTACACCCTGCACTCTGTACCCTACACTCTACACTCTTTACCCTACACTCTATACCCTACACTCTATACCCTACACTCTATACCCTACACTCTTTACCCTACACTCTAAACTCTATACCCTACACTCTATAACATACACTCTAAACCCTACACTCTACACTCTATACCCTACACTCTATAACATACACTCTATACCCTACACTCTATAACCTACACTCTATACCCTACACTCTATACCCTACACTCTACTCCCTACACTCTACACCCTACAGTCTATACCCTACACTCTACACTCTATACCTTACACTCTATAACATACACTCTATACCCTACACCCTACACTCTATACCCTACACTCTATACCCTACACTCTATACCCTACACTCTATACCCTACACTCTATACCCTACACTCTACACTCTATACCCTACACTCTATAGCCTACACTCTACACTTTACTCTATACCCTACACTCTATACCCTACATTCTAATCCCTACACTCTAATCCCTACAGTCTACACTCTATACCCTACACTCTATACCCTACACTCTATACCCTACACTCTACACCCAACACTCTACACCCTACACTCTAATCCCTACACTCTAATCCCTACACTCTAATCCCTACACCCTACACTCTATACCCTACAATCTATACCCTACACTCTATACCCTACACTCTATACCCTACACTCTATACCCTACACTCTACACCCTACACCCTACACTCTACACTCTATACCCTACACTCTACACCCTGCACTCTCTAACCTACACTCTAGACTCTTTACCCTACACTCTATACTCTACACTCTATACCCTACACTCTATACCCTACACTCTAATCCCTACACTCTACACTTTATACCCTACACTCTATACCCTACACTCTATACCCTACACTCTACACCCTACACTCTACACCCTACACTCTAATCCCTACACTCTAATCCCTACACTCTAATATCTACACCCTACACTCTATACCCTACACTCTATACCCTACACTCTATACCCTACACTCTATACCCTACACCCTACACCCTACACTCTACACTCTATACCCTACACTCTACACCCTACACTCTACACCCTACACTCTATACCGTACACTCTACACCCTGCACTCTGTACCCTACACTCTACACTCTTTACCCTACACTCTATACCCTACACTCTATACCCTACACTCTATACCCTACACTCTATACCCTACACTCTAAACTCTATACCCTACACTCTATAACATACACTCTATAACCTACACTCTACACTCTATACCCTACACTCTATAACATACACTCTATACCCTACACTCTATACCCTACACTCTATACCCTACACTCTACTCCCTACACTCTACACCCTACAGTCTATACCCTACACTCTACACTCTATACCTTACACTCTATAACATACACTCTATACCCTACACTCTATACCCTACACTCTATACCCAACACTCTATACCCTACACTCTACACCCTACACTCTATACCATACACTCTACACCCTACACTCTATACCATACACTCTACACCATACACTCTATAGCATACACTATATACCCTACACTATACACTCTATGCCCTACACTCTATACCCTACACTATACACTCCATACCCTACACTCTATACCCTACACTCTATACCCTACACTCTATACCCTACACTCTACAACCTGCACTCTACAACCTGCAATCTATACCCTACACTCTATACCCTACACTCTATATCCTACACTCTATACCCTACACTCTAAACTCTATACCCTACACTCTATACCCTACACTCTATAACATACACTCTATACCCTACACTCTATACCATACACTCTACACCATACACTCTACACCATACACTCTACACCATACACTCTACACCATACACTCTATAGCATACACTCTATACCCTACACGATACACTCTATACCCTACACTCTATACCCTACACTCTATACCCTACACTATACACTCTATACCCTACACTCTACACTCTATACCCTACACTCTACAACCTGCACTCTATACCCTACACTCTACACCCTACACTCTATACCCTACATTCTATACCCTACACTCTACACTCTTTACCCTACACTCTATACCCTACACTCTATACCCTACACTCTAAACTCTATACCCTACACTCTACACTCTATACCCTACACTCTATAACATACACTCTATACCCTACACTCTATAACATACACTCTATACCCTACACTCTACACCCAACTCTCTAATCCCTACACTATATACCCTACACTCTACACTCTATACCTTACACTCTAATCCCTACACTCTACACTCTATACCCTACACTCTATACCCTACACTCTACACCCTACACTCTACACCCTACTCTCTAATCCCTACACTCTAATCCCTACACTCTAATCCCTACACCCTACACTCTATACCCTACACTCTATACCCTACACTCTATACCCTACACCCTACACTCTATAGCCTACACTCTATACCCTACAGTATATACCCTACACTCTATACCCTACACTCTACACCTTACAATCTACACTCTATACCCTACACTCTATACCGTACACTCTATACCCTACACTCTACACTCTATACCCTACACTCTATACGCCACACTCTATACCCTACAGTCTACACTCTATACCATACACTCTACACTCTACACTCTATACCCTACACTCTACACCCTACACTCTATACCGTACACTCTACACTCTATACCCTACACTCTATAGCCTACACTCTACACTCTACACCCTACACTCTATACCCTACACTCTACACCCTACACTCTATACCCTACACTCTACACTCTATACCCTACACTCTATAGCCTACACTCTACACCCTACACTCTATACCCTGCACTCTATACCCTACAATCTACACTCTATACCCTACACTCTACTCCCTACACCCTACAGTCTATACCCTACACTCTACACTCTATACCTTACACTCTACACTCTATTCCCTACACTCTATACCCTACACTCTATACCCTACATTCTATACCCTACACTCTACACTCTATACCCTACACTCTATACCCTACACTATATACCCTACACTCTACACTCTATACCCTACACTCTATACGCCACACTCTATACCCTACAGTCTATACCCTACACTCTATACCCTACACTCTACACCCTACACTCTATACCCTACACTCTACACTCTATACCCTACACTCTATAGCCTACACTCTACACTCTACACTCTATACCCTACACTCTATACCTTACACTCTATACCCTACACTCTATACCCTACACTCTACACTCTATACCCTACACTCTATAGCCTACACTCTACACCCTACACTCTATACCCTGCACTCTATACCCTACACTCTACACTCTATACCCTACACTCTACTCCCTACACCCTACAGTCTATACTCTACACTCTACACTCTATACCTTACACTCTACACTCTATTCCCTACACTCTATACCCTACACTCTATACCCTACATTCTATACCCTACACTCTACACTCTATACCCTACACTCTATACCCTACACTCTATACCCTACACTCTACACTCTATACCCTACACTCTATACGCCACACTCTATACCCTACAGTCTATACCCTACACTCTATACCCTACACTCTATACCATACACTCTACACTCTACACTCTATACCCTACACTCTATACCCTACACTCTATACCCTACACTCTACACTCTATACCCTACACTCTATACCCTACACTCTACACTCTACACCCTACACTCTACACCCTACACTCTATACCCTATACCCTACACTTTATACCCTACACTCTATACCCTACACTCTATACCCTACACTCTATACCCTACACTATACACTCTATACCCTACACTCTACACTTTATACCCTACACTCTATACCCTACACTCTATACCCTGCACTCTACACCCTGCACTCTACACCCAACACTCTAAACCCTACACTCTACACTCTATACCCTACACTCTATACCCTACACTCTACACTCTATACCCTACACTCTATAGCCTACACTCTATACCCTACAGTTTATACCCTACACTCTATACCCTACACTCTACACCTTACACTCTACACTCTATTCCCTACACTCTATACACTACACTCTATACCCTACACTCTACACCCAACACTCTATACCCTACACCCTACACTCTATACCCTACACTCTATAGCCTACACTCTATACCCTACACTCTATACCATACACTCTATACTCTACACTCTATACCCTACACTCTATACCCTGCACTCTACACCCTGCACTCTACACCCAACACTCTAAACCCTACACTCTATACCCTACACTCTATAACCTACACTCTATACCCTACACTCTATAGCCTACACTCTATACCCTACAGTTTATACCCTACACTCTATACCCTACACCCTACACTCTATACCCTACACTCTACACTCTATACCCTACACTCTACACCCTACACTCTACACACTACACTCTATACCCTACACTCTACACCCTGCACTCTGTACCCTACACTCTACACTCTTTACCCTACACTCTATACCCTACACTCTATACCCTACACTCTATACCCTACACTCTACTCCCTAAACTCTACACCCTACAGTCTATACCCTACACTCTACACTCTATACCTTGCACTCTATAACATACACTCTATACCCTACACTCTATACCCTACACTCTATACCATACACTCTACACCCTACACTCTATACCATACACTCTACACCCTACACTCTATACCATACACTCTACACCATACACTCTATAGCATACACTCTATACCCTACACTATACACTCTATACCCTACACTCTATACCCTACACTATACACTCTATACCCTACACTCTACACTTTATACCCTACACTCTATACCCTACACTCTATACCCTACACTCTATACCCTACACTCTACAACCTGCACTCTACAACCTGCAATCTATACCCTACACTCTATACCCTACACTCTACACTCTATACCCTACACTCTATACCCTACACTCTATACCCTACACTCTACACTCTATACCCTACACTCTATAGCCTACACTCTACACTCTATACCCTACACTCTATAGCCTACACTCTACACTCTATACCCTACACTCTACTCCCTACACCCTACAGTCTATACCTTACACTCTACACTCTATACCTTACACTCTACACTCTATTCCCTACACTCTATACCCTACACTCTATACCCTACATTCTATACCCTACACTCTTCACTCTATACCCTACACTCTATACCCTACACTCTATACCCTACACTCTACACCCTACACCCTACACTCTATACGCCACACTCTATACCCTACAGTCTATACCCTACACTCTATACCCTACACTCTATACCCTACACCCTACACTCTATACCCTACACTCTATACCCTACACTCTACACTCTATACCCTACACTCTATACCCTACACTCTATACCCTACACTCTATACCCTACACTCTACACTCTATAACCTACACTCTATAGCCCACACTCTACACCCTACACTCTATACCCTGCACTCTATACCCTACACTCTACACTCTATACCCTACACTCTACTCCCTACACTCTACACCCTACACTCTACACTCTATACCTTACACTCTACACTCTATTCCCTACACTCTATACCCTACACTCTATACCCTACATTCTATACCCTACACTCTACACTCTATACCCTACACTCTATACCCTACACTCTATACCGTACACTCTATACCCTACACTCTACACTCTATACCCTACACTCTATACGCCACACTCTATACCCTACAGTCTACACTCTATACCATACACTCTACACTCTACACTCTACACTCTATACCCTACACTCTATACCCTACACTCTATACTCTACACCCTACACAATATACCCTACACTCTATACCCTACACTCTACACCCTACACCCTACACCCTACACTCTATACCCTACACTATACACTCTATACCCTACACTCTACACTTTATACCCTACACTCTATACCCTACACTCTATACCCTGCACTTTACACCCTGCACTCTACACCCAACACTCTAAACCCTACACTCTACACCCTACACTCTATACCCTACACTCTATACCCTACACTCTACACTCTATACCCTACACTCTATAGCCTACACTCTATACCCTACAGTATATACCCTACACTCTATACCCTACACTCTACACCTTACACTCTACACTCTATTCCCTACACTCTATACCCTACACTCTATACCCTACACTCTATACCCTACACTCTACACTCTATACCCTACACCCTACACTCTATACCCTACACTCTATATCCTACACTCTATACCCTGCACTCTATACCTTGCACTCTACACCCAACACTCTATACCCTACACTCTACACCCTACACTCTATACCCTACACTCTATAACCTACACTCTACACTCTATACCCTACACTCTATAGCCTACACTCTATACCCTACACTCTAATCCCTACACTCTACACTCTATACCCTACACTCTATACCATACACTCTACACCATACACTCTATAGCATACACTCTACACTCTATACCCTACACTCTATACCCTACACTATACACTCTATACCCTACACTCTACACTTTATACCCTACTCTCTATACCCTACACTCTATACTCTACACTCTACAACCTGCACTCTATACCCTACACTCTATACGCTACACCCTACACTCTATACCGTACACTCTATACCCTACACTCTATACCCTACACTCTATACCCTACACTCTACACTCTATACCCTACACTCTATAGCCTACACTCTACACTCTACTCTAAACCCTACACTCTATACCCTACACTCTAATCCCTACACTCTACACTCTATACCCTACACTCTATACCCTACACTCTACACCCTACACTCTACACCCTACACTCTAATCCCTACACTCTAATCCCTACACTCTAATCCCTACACCCTACACTCTATACCCTACACCCTATACCCTACACTCTATACCCTACACTCTATACCCTACACCCTACCCTCTACACCCTACACTCTATACCTTACACTCTACACCCTACACTCTATACCCTACACTCTACACCCTGCACTCTACACCCAACACTCTAAACCCTACACTCTACACTCTATACCCTACACTCTATACCCTACACTCTACACTCTATACCCTACACTCTATAGCCTACACTCTATACCCTACAGTTTATACCCTACACTCTATACCCTACACCCTACACTCTATACCCTACACTCTTCACTCTATACCCTACACTCTACACCCTACACTCTACACACTACACTCTATACCCTACACTCTACACCCTGCACTCTGTACCCTACACTCTACACTCTTTACCCTACACTCTATACCCTACACTCTATACCCTACACTCTATACCCTACACTCTAAACTCTATACCCTACACTCTACACTCTATACCCTACACTCTATAACATACACTCTATACCCTACACTCTATACCCTACACTCTATACCCTACACTCTATACCCTACACTCTACTCCCTACACTCTACACCCTACAGTCTATACCCTACACTCTACACTCTATACCTTACACTCTATAACATACACTCTATACCCTACACTCTATACCCTACACTCTATACCCTACACTCTATACCATACACTCTACACCCTACACTCTATACCATACACTCTACACCCTACACTCTATACCATACACTCTACACCATACACTCTATAGCATACACTCTATACCCTACACTATACACTCTATACCCTACACTCTATACCCTACACTATACACTCTATACCCTACACTCTACACTTTATACCCTACACTCTATACCCTACACTCTATACCCTACACTCTATACCCTACACTCTACAACCTGCACTCTACAACCTGCAATCTATACCCTACACTCTATACCCTACACTCTATACCCTACACTCTATACCCTACACTCTATACCCTACACTCTACACTCTATACCCTACACTCTATAGCCTACACTCTACAATCTATACCCTACACTCTATAGCCTACACTCTACACTCTATACCCTACACTCTACTCCCTACACCCTACAGTCTATACCTTACACTCTACACTCTATACCTTACACTCTACACTCTATTCCCTACACTCTATACTCTACACTCTATACCCTACATTCTATACCCTACACTCTACACTCTATACCCTACACTCTATACCCTACACTCTATACCCTACACTCTACACCCTACACCCTACACTCTATACGCCACACTCTATACCCTACAGTCTATACCCTACACTCTATACCCTACACTCTATACCATACACTCTACACTCTATACCCTACACTCTATACCCTACACTCTATACCCTACACCCTACACTCTATACCCTACACTCTATACCCTACACTCTACACTCTATACCCTACACTCTATACCCTACACTCTATACCCTACACTCTATACCCTACACTCTACACTCTATAACCTACACTCTATAGCCTACACTCTACACCCTACACTCTATACCCTGCACTCTATACCCTACACTCTACACTCTATACCCTACACTCTACACTCTATACCTTACACTCTATAACATACACTCTATACCCTACACTCTATACCCTACACTCTATACCCTACACTCTATACCATACACTCTACACCCTACACTCTATACCATACACTCTACACCCTACACTCTATACCATACACTCTACACCATACACTCTATAGCATACACTCTATACCCTACACTATACACTCTATACCCTACACTCTATACCCTACACTATACACTCTATACCCTACACTCTACACTTTATACCCTACACTCTATACCCTACACTCTATACCCTACACTCTATACCCTACACTCTACAACCTGCACTCTACAACCTGCAATCTATACCCTACACTCTATACCCTACACTCTATACCCTACACTCTATACCCTACACTCTATACCCTACACTCTACACTCTATACCCTACACTCTATAGCCTACACTCTACACTCTATACCCTACACTCTATAGCCTACACTCTACACCCTACACTCTACTCCCTACACCCTACAGTCTATACCTTACACTCTACACTCTATACCTTACACTCTACACTCTATTCCCTACACTCTATACTCTACACTCTATACCCTACATTCTATACCCTACACTCTACACTCTATACCCTACACTCTATACCCTACACTCTATACCCTACACTCTACACCCTACACTCTATACGCCACACTCTATACCCTACAGTCTATACCCTACACTCTATACCCTACACTCTATACCATACACTCTACACTCTATACCCTACACTCTATACCCTACACTCTATACCCTACACCCTACACTCTATACCCTACACTCTATACCCTACACTCTACACTCTATACCCTACACTCTATACCCTACACTCTATACCCTACACTCTATACCCTACACTCTACACTCTATAACCTACACTCTATAGCCTACACTCTACACCCTACACTCTATACCCTGCACTCTATACCCTACACTCTACACTCTATACCCTACACTCTACTCCCTACACTCTACACCCTACACTCTACACTCTATACCTTACACTCTACACTCTATTCCCTACACTCTATACCCTACACTCTATACCCTACATTCTATACCCTACACTCTACACTCTATACCCTACACTCTATACCCTACACTCTATACCGTACACTCTATACCCTACACTCTACACTCTATACCCTACACTCTATACGCCACACTCTATACCCTACAGTCTACACTCTATACCATACACTCTACACTCTATACCCTACACTCTATACCCTACACTCTATACCCTACACCCTACACAATATACCCTACACTCTATACCCTACACTCTACACCCTACACCCTACACCCTACACTCTATACCCTACACTATACACTCTATACCCTACACTCTACACTTTATACTCTACACTCTATACCCTACACTCTATACCCTGCACTTTACACCCTGCACTCTACACCCAACACTCTAAACCCTACACTCTACACCCTACACTCTATACCCTACACTCTATACCCTACACTCTACACTCTATACCCTACACTCTATAGCCTACACTCTATACCCTACAGTATATACCCTACACTCTATACCCTACACTCTACACCTTACACTCTACACTCTATTCTCTACACTCTATACCCTACACTCTATACCCTACACTCTATACCCTACACTCTACACTCTATACCCTACACCCTACACTCTATACCCTACACTCTATATCCTACACTCTATACCCTGCACTCTATACCCTGCACTCTACACCCAACACTCTATACCCTACACTCTACACCCTACACTCTATACCCTACACTCTATAACCTACACTCTACACTCTATACCCTACACTCTATACCCTACACTCTATACCCTACACTCTAATCCCTACACTCTACACTCTATACCCTACACTCTATACCATACACTCTACACCATACACTCTATAGCATACACTCTACACTCTATACCCTACACTCTATACCCTACACTATACACTCTATACCCTACACTCTACACTTTATACCCTACTCTCTATACCCTACACTCTATACTCTACACTCTACAACCTGCACTCTATACCCTATACTCTATACCCTACACCCTACACTCTATACCGTACACTCTATACCCTACACTCTATACCCTACACTCTATACCCTACACTCTACACTCTATACCCTACACTCTATAGCCTACACTCTACACTCTACTCTAAACCCTACACTCTATACCCTACACTCTAATCCCTACACTCTACACCCTATACCCTACACTCTATACCCTACACTCTATACCCTACACTCTACACCCTACACTCTACACCCTACACTCTAATCCCTACACTCTAATCCCTACACTCTAATCCCTACACCCTACACTCTATACCCTACACCCTATACCCTACACTCTATACCCTACACTCTATACCCTACACCCTACACTCTACACCCTACACTCTATACCTTACACTCTACACCCTACACTCTATACCTTACACTCTACACCCTGCACTCTGTACCCTACACTCTACACTCTTTACCCTACACTCTATACCCTACACTCTAATCTCTACACTCTACACTCTATACCCTACACTCTGTACCCTACACTCTATACCCTACACTCTACACTCTACACCCTACACTCTAATCCCTACACTCTAATCCCTACACTCTAATCCCTACACCCTAATCCCTACACCCTACACTCTATACCCTACACTCTATACCCTACACTCTATACCCTACACCCTACACTCTATACCCTACACTCTACACCCTACACTCTACACTCTATACCCTACACTCTACACCCTGCACTCTGTACCCTACACTCTATACCCTACACTCTATACCCTACACTCTATACCCTACACTCTATACCCTACACTCTAAACTCTATACCCTACACTCTATACCCTACACTCTATAACATACACTCTATACCCTACACTCTATACCCTACACTCTATACCATACACTCTACACCATACACTCTACACCATACACTCTACACCATACACTCTACACCATACACTCTATAGCATACACTCTATACCCTATACTATACGCTCTATACCCTACACTCTATACCCTACACTCTATACCCTACACTATACACTCTATACCCTACACTCTACACTTTATACCCTACACTCTATACCCTACAATCTACAACCTGCACTCTATACCCTACACTCTACACTCTATACCCTACACTCTATACCCTACACTCTATACCCTACACTCTACACCCTACAGTCTATACCCTACACTCTACACTCTATACCTTACACTCTACACTCTATTCCCTACACTCTATACCCTACACTCTATAGCATACACTCTATACCCTACACTCTACACTCTATACCCTACACTCTATACCCTACACTCTATACCCTACACTATACACTCCATACCCTACACTCTACACTTTATACCCTACTCTCTATACCCTACACTCTATACCCTACACTCTACAACCTGCACTCTATACCCTACACTCTATACCCTACACCCTACACTCTATACCCTACACTCTATACCCTACACTCTATACCCTACACTCTATACCCTACACTCTACACTCTATACCCTACACTCTATAGCCTACACTCTACACTTTACTTTATACCCTACACTCTATACCCTACACTCTAATCCCTACACTCTAATCCCTACAGTCTACACTCTATACCCTACACTCTGTACCCTACACTCTATACCCTACACTCTACACCCTACACTCTACATCCTACACTCTAATCCCTACACTCTAATCCCTACACTCTAATCCCTACACCCTACACTCTTTACCCTACAATCTATACCCTACACTCTATACCCTACACTCTATACCCTACACTCTATACCCTACACCCTACACCCTACAATCTACACTCTATACCCTACACTCTACACCCTGCACTCTGTACCCTACACTCTACACTCTTTACCCTACACTCTATACCCTACACTGTATACCCTACACTCTATACCCTACACTCTAATCCCTACACTCTACACTCTATACCCTACACTCTATACCCTACACTCTACACCCTACACTCTACACCCTACACTCTAATCCCTACACTATAATCCCTACACTCTAATCCCTACACCCTACACTCTATACCCTACACTCTATACCCTACACTCTATACCCTACACCCTACACCCTACACTCTACACTCTATACCCTACACTCTACACCCTACACTCTACACCCTACACTCTAATCCCTACACTCTAATCCCTACACTCTAATCCCTACACCCTACACTCTATACCCTACACTCTATACCCTACACTCTATACCCTACACTCTATACCCTACACCCTACACCCTACACTCTACACTCTATACCCTACACTCTACACCCTACACTCTACACCCTACACTATATACCCTACACTCTACACCCTGCACTCTGTACCCTACACTCTACACTCTTTACCCTACACTCTATACCCTACACTCTATACCCTACACTCTATACCCTACACTCTAAACTCTATACCCTACACTCTATAACATACACTCTATACCCTACACTCTACACTCTATACCCTACACTCTATAACATACACTCTATACCCTACACTCTATACCCTACACTCTATACCCTACACTATATACCCTACACTCTACTCCCTACACTCTACACCCTACAGTCTATACCCTACACTCTACACTCTATACCTTACACTCTATAACATACACTCTATACCCTACACTCTATACCCTACACTCTATACCCTACACTCTATACCCTACACTCTACACCCTACACTCTATACCATACACTCTACACCCTACACTCTATACCATACACTCTACACCATACACTCTATAGCATACACTATATACCCTACACTATACATTCTATGCCCTACACTCTATACCCTACACTATACACTCTATACCCTACACTCTACACTTTATACCCTACACTCTATTCCCTACACTCTATACCCTACACTCTATACCCTACACTCTACAACCTGCACTCTACAACCTGCAATCTATACCCTACACTCTATACCCTACACTCTATATCCTACACTCTATACCCTACACTCTAAACTCTATACCCTACACTCTATACCCTACACTCTATAACATACACTCTATACCCTACACTCTATACCATACACTCTACACCATACACTCTACACCATACACTCTACACCATACACTCTACACCATACACTCTATAGCATACACTCTATACCCTACACGATACACTCTATACCCTACACTCTATACCCTACACTCTATACCCTACACTCTATACCCTACACTATACACTCTATACCCTACACTCTACAACCTGCACTCTATACCCTACACTCTACACCCTACACTCTATACCCTACATTCTATACCCTACACTCTACACTCTTTACCCTACACTCTATACCCTACACTTTATACCCTACACTCTAAACTCTATACCCTACACTCTACACTCTATACCCTACACTCTATAACATACACTCTATACCCTACACTCTATAACATACACTCTATACCCTACACTCTACACCCAACTCTCTAATCCCTACACTATATACCCTACACTCTACACTCTATACCTTACACTCTAATCCCTACACTCTACACTCTATACCCTACACTCTATACCCTACACTCTACATCCTACACTCTACACCCTACTCTCTAAACCCTACACTCTAATCCCTACACTCTAATCCCTACACCCTACACTCTATACCCTACACTCTATACCCTACACTCTATACCCTACACCCTACACTCTATAGCCTACACTCTATACCCTACAGTATATACCCTACACTCTATACCCTACACTCTACACCTTACACTCTACACTCTATACCCTACACTCTATACCCTACACTCTATACCGTACACTCTATACCCTACACTCTACACTCTATACCCTACACTCTATACGCCACACTCTATACCCTACAGTCTACACTCTATACCATACACTCTACACTCTACACTCTATACCCTACACTCTACACCCTACACTCTATACCCTACACTCTACACTCTATACCCTACACTCTATAGTCTACACTCTACACTCTACACTCTATACCCTACACTCTATACCCTACACTCTATACCCTACACTCTATACCCTACACTCTACACTCTATACCCTACACTCTATAGCCTACACTCTACACCCTGCACTCTATACCCTGCACTCTATACCCTGCACTCTATACCCTACACTCTACACTCTATACCCTACACTCTACTCCCTACACCCTACAGTCTATACTCTACACTCTACACTCTATACCTTACACTCTACACTCTATTCCCTACACTCTATACCCTTCACTCTATACCCTACATTCTATACCCTACACTCTACACTCTATACCCTACACTCTATACCCTACACTCTATACCCTACACTCTATACCCTACACTCTACACTCTATACCCTACACTCTATACGCCACACTCTATACCCTACAGTCTATACCCTACACTCTATACCCTACACTCTACACCCTACACTCTATGACCTACACTCTACACTCTATACCCTACACTCTATAGCCTACACTCTACACTCTACATTCTATACCCTACACTCTATACCCTACACTCTATACCCTACACTCTATACCCTACACTCTACACTCTATACCCTACACTCTATAGCCTACACTCTACACCCTACACTCTATACCCTACACTCTACACTCTATACCCTACACTCTACTCCCTACACCCTACAGTCTATACCCTACACTCTACACTCTATACCTTACACTCTACACTCTATTCCCTACACTCTATACCCTACACTCTATACCCTACATTCTATACCCTACACTCTACACTCTATACCCTACACTCTATACCCTACACTCTATACCCTACACTCTACACCCAACTCTCTAATCCCTACACTATATACCCTACACTCTACACTCTATACCTTACACTCTAATCCCTACACTCTACACTCTATACCCTACACTCTATACCCTACACTCTACACCCTACACTCTACACCCTACTCTCTAAACCCTAAACTCTAATCCCTACACTCTAATCCCTACACCCTACACTCTATACCCTACACTCTATACCCTACACTCTATACCCTACACCCTACACTCTATAGCCTACACTCTATACCCTACAGTATATACCCTACACTCTATACCCTACACTCTACACCTTACACTCTACACTCTATACCCTACACTCTATACCCTACACTCTATACCGTACACTCTATACCCTACACTCTACACTCTATACCCTACACTCTATACGCCACACTCTATACCCTACAGTCTACACTCTATACCATACACTCTACACTCTACACTCTATACCCTACACTCTACACCCTACACTCTATACCCTACACTCTACACTCTATACCCTACACTCTATAGTCTACACTCTACACTCTACACTCTATACCCTACACTCTATACCCTACACTCTATACCCTACACTCTATACCCTACACTCTACACTCTATACCCTACACTCTATAGCCTACACTCTACACCCTACACTCTATACCCTGCACTCTATACCCTACACTCTACACTCTATACCCTACACTCTACTCCCTACACCCTACAGTCTATACTCTACACTCTACACTCTATACCTTACACTCTACACTCTATTCCCTACACTCTATACCCTACACTCTATACCCTACATTCTATACCCTACACTCTACACTCTATACCCTACACTCTATACCCTACACTCTATACCCTACACTCTACACTCTATACCCTACACTCTATACGCCACACTCTATACCCTACAGTCTATACCCTACACTCTATACCCTACACTCTACACCCTACACTCTATACCCTACACTCTACACTCTATACCCTACACTCTATAGCCTACACTCTACACTCTACATTCTATACCCTACACTCTATACCCTACACTCTGTACCCTACACTCTATACCCTACACTCTACACTCTATACCCTACACTCTATAGCCTACACTCTACACCCTACACTCTATACCCTACACTCTACACTCTATACCCTACACTCTACTCCCTACACCCTACAGTCTATACCCTACACTCTACACTCTATACCTTACACTCTACACTCTATTCCCTACACTCTATACCCTACACTCTATACCCTACATTCTATACCCTACACTCTACACTCTAGACCCTACACTCTATACCCTACACTCTATACCCTACACTCTACACTCTATACCCTACACTCTATACGCCACACTCTATACCCTACAGTCTATACCCTACACTCTATACCCTACACTCTATACCATACACTCTACACTCTACACTCTATACCCTACACTCTATACCCTACACTCTATACCCTACACCCTACACTCTATACCCTACACTCTATACCCTACACTCTACACTCTACACCCTACACTCTACACCCTACACTCTATACCCTATACCCTACACTTTATACCCTACACTCTATACCCTACACTCTATACCCTACACTCTATACCCTACACTATACACTCTATACCCTACACTCTACACTTTATACCCTACACTCTATACCCTGCACTCTATACCCTGCACTCTACACCCTGCACTCTACACCCAACACTCTAAACCCTACACTCTACACTCTATACCCTACGCTCTATACCCTACACTCTACACTCTATACCCTACACTCTATAGCCTACACTCTATACCCTACAGTTTATACCCTACACTCTATACCCTACACTCTACACCTTACACTCTACACTCTATTCCCTACACTCTATACCCTACACTCTATACCCTACACTCTACACCCAACACTCTATACCCTACACTCTACACCCTACACTCTATACCCTACACTCTATAGCCTACACTCTATACCCTACACTCTAATCCCTACACTCTACACTCTATACCCTACACTCTATACCATACACTCTATACCCTACACTCTATACCCTACACTCTATACCCTGCACTCTACACCCTGCACTCTACACCCAACACTCTAAACCCTACACTCTACACTCTATACCCTACACTCTATACCCTACACTCTACTCTCTATACCCTACACTCTATAGCCTACACTCTATACCCTACATTTTATACCCTACACTCTATACCCTACACCCTACACTCTATACCCTACACTCTACACTCTATATCTTACACTCTATACCCTGCACTCTACACCCTGCACTCTACACCCAACACTCTATAACCTACACTCTACACCCTACACTCTATACCCTACACTCTATAGCCTACACTCTATACCCTACACTCTAATCCCTACACTCTACACTCTATACCCTACACTCTATACCATATACTCTATACCCTACACTCTATACCATACACTCTATACCATACACTTTATACCCTACACTCTATACCCTACACTCTACACCCTACACTCTATACCTTACACTCTATACCCTACACTCTATACTCTACACTCTAAACTCTATACCCTACACTCTACACTCTATACCCTACACTCTATAACATACACTCTATACCCTACACTCTATACCCTACACTCTATACCATACACTCTACACTCTAAACCCTACACTCTATACCATACACTCTACACCATACACTCTATAGCATACACTCTATACCCTACACTCTACACTCTATACCCTACACTCTATACCCTACACTCTATACCCTACACTATACACTCTATACCCTACACTCTACACTTTATTCCCTACTCTCTATACCCTACACTCTATACCCTACACTCTACAACCTGCACTCTATACCCTACACTCTACACTCTATACCCTACACTCTATACCCTACACTCTATACTCTACACTCTATACCCTACACTCTATAACCTACACTCTACACCCTACAGTCTATACCCTACACTCTACACTCTATACCTTACACTCTACACTCTATTCCCTACACTCTATAGCATACACTCTATACCCTACACTCTACACTCTATACCCTACACTCTATACCCTACACTATACACTCTATACCCTACACTCTACACTTTATACCCTACTCTCTATACCCTACACTCTATACCCTACACTCTACAACCTGCACTCTATACCCTACACTCTATACCCTACACTCTACACTCTATACCCTACACTCTATACCCTACACTCTATACCCTACACTCTATACCCTACACTCTACACTCTATACCCTACACTCTATAGCCTACACTCTACACTTTACTCTATACCCTACACTCTATACCCTACACTCTAATCCCTACAGTCTACACTCTATACCCTACACTCTATACCCTACACTCTAATCCCTACACTCTACACTCTATACCCTACACTCTATACCCTACACTCTATACCCTACACTCTACACCCTACACTCTACACCCTACACTCTAATCCCTACACTCTAATCCCTACACTCTAATCCCTACACCCTACACTCTATACCCTACACTCTATACCCTACACTCTATACCCTACACCCTACACCCTACACTCTATACCCTACACTCTACACCCTACACTCTACACCCTACACTCTATACCCTACACTCTACACCCTGCACTCTGTACCCTACACTCTACACTCTTTACCCTACACTCTATACCCTACACTCTATACCCTACACTCTATACCCTACACTCTACCCTACACTCTATACCCTACACCCTACGCTCTATACGCTACACTCTATAACCTACACTCTATACCCTACACTCTATACCCTACACTCTATAACCTACACTCTACACCCTACAGTCTATACCCTACACTCTACACTCTATACCTTACACTCTACACTCTATTCCCTACACTCTATAGCATACACTCTATACCCTACACTCTACACTCTATACCCTACACTCTATACCCTACACTATACACTCTATACCCTACACTCTACACTTTATACCCTACTCTCTATACCCTACACTCTATACCCTACACTCTACAACCTGCACTCTATACCCTACACTCTATACCCTACACTCTACACTCTATACCCTACACTCTATACCCTACACTCTATACCCTACACTCTATACCCTACACTCTACACTCTATACCCTACACTCTATAGCCTACACTCTACACTTTACTCTATACCCTACACTCTATACCCTACACTCTAATCCCTACAGTCTACACTCTATACCCTACACTCTATACCCTACACTCTAATCCCTACACTCTACACTCTATACCCTACACTCTATACCCTACACTCTATACCCTACACTCTACACCCTACACTCTACACCCTACACTCTAATCCCTACACTCTAATCCCTACACTCTAATCCCTACACCCTACACTCTATACCCTACACTCTATACCCTACACTCTATACCCTACACCCTACACCCTACACTCTATACCCTACACTCTACACCCTACACTCTACACCCTACACTCTATACCCTACACTCTACACCCTGCACTCTGTACCCTACACTCTACACTCTTTACCCTACACTCTATACCCTACACTCTATACCCTACACTCTATACCCTACACTCTACCCTACACTCTATACCCTACACCCTACGCTCTATACGCTACACTCTATAACCTACACTCTATACCCTACACTCTATACCCTACACTCTATACCCTACACTCTATACCCTACACTCTACACTCTATACCATACACTCTATACCATACAATCTATACACTACACTCTATACCCTAAACTCTACACTCTATACCCTACACTCTATAACATACACTCTATACACTACACTCTATATCTTACACTCTATACCCTACACTTTGCACTCTACACCCTACACTCTACACTCTACATTCTATACCCTACACTCTATACTCCACACTCTATACCCTACACTCTATACCCTACACTCTATACCCTACACTCTACACTATATACTCTACACTCTATAGCCTACACTCTATACCCTACACTCTATACCCTACACTCTATACCCTACACTCTATACCCTACACCCTATACCATACACTCTATACCCTACACTCTACAACCTGCACTCTATACCCTACACTCTACACTCTATACCCTACACTCTACACCCTGCACTCTGTACCCTACACTCTACACTCTATACCCTACACTCTATAACCTACACTCTACACCCTACAGTCTATACCCTACACTCTACACTCTATACCTTACACTCTACACTCTATTCCCTACACTCTATAGCATACACTCTATACCCTACACTCTACACTCTATACCCTACACTCTATACCCTACACTATACACTCTATACCCTACACTCTACACTTTATACCCTACTCTCTATACCCTACACTCTATACCCTACACTCTACAACCTGCACTCTATACCCTACACTCTATACCCTACACTCTACACTCTATACCCTACACTCTATACCCTACACTCTATACCCTACACTCTATACCCTACACTCTACACTCTATACCCTACACTCTATAGCCTACACTCTACACTTTACTCTATACCCTACACTCTATACCCTACACTCTAATCCCTACAGTCTACACTCTATACCCTACACTCTATACCCTACACTCTAATCCCTACACTCTACACTCTATACCCTACACTCTATACCCTACACTCTATACCCTACACTCTACACCCTACACTCTACACCCTACACTCTAATCCCTACACTCTAATCCCTACACTCTAATCCCTACACCCTACACTCTATACCCTACACTCTATACCCTACACTCTATACCCTACACCCTACACCCTACACTCTATACCCTACACTCTACACCCTACACTCTACACCCTACACTCTATACCCTACACTCTACACCCTGCACTCTGTACCCTACACTCTACACTCTTTACCCTACACTCTATACCCTACACTCTATACCCTACACTCTATACCCTACACTCTACCCTACACTCTATACCCTACACCCTACGCTCTATACGCTACACTCTATAACCTACACTCTATACCCTACACTCTATACCCTACACTCTATACCCTACACTCTATACCCTACACTCTACACTCTATACCATACACTCTATACCATACAATCTATACACTACACTCTATACCCTAAACTCTACACTCTATACCCTACACTCTATAACATACACTCTATACACTACACTCTATATCTTACACTCTATACCCTACACTTTGCACTCTACACCCTACACTCTACACTCTACATTCTATACCCTACACTCTATACTCCACACTCTATACCCTACACTCTATACCCTACACTCTATACCCTACACTCTACACTATATACTCTACACTCTATAGCCTACACTCTATACCCTACACTCTATACCCTACACTCTATACCCTACACTCTATACCCTACACCCTATACCATACACTCTATACCCTACACTCTACAACCTGCACTCTATACCCTACACTCTACACTCTATACCCTACACTCTACACCCTGCACTCTGTACCCTACACTCTACACTCTTTACCCTACACTCTATACCCTACACTCTATACCCTACACTCTATACCCTACACTCTATACCCTACACTCTACACTTTATACCCTACACTCTATACCATACACTCTATACCCTACACTCTACACTTTATGCCCTACACTCTATACCATACACTCTATACCCTACACTATACACTCTATACCCTACACTCTACACTGTATACCATACACTCTATGCCCCACACTCTCTACCCTAAACTCTACACTCTATACCCTGCACTCTACACCCTACACTCTATACCCTACACTCTATACCCTACACTCTATACCCTACACTCTATACCCTACACTCTACACTCTATACCCTACACTCTAAACCATACACTCTACACCCTACACTCTACACCCTACACTCTACACCCTACACTCTACACCCTACACTCTACACCCTACACTCTACACCCTACACTCTATACCCTACACGATACACTCTATACCCTACACTCTACACTCTACACTGTATACCATACACTCTATGCCCCACACTCTATAATCTAAACTCTACACTCTATATCCTACACTCTACACCCTAAGCTCTATACCCTACACTCTATACCCTACACTCTACACTCTATACCCTACACTCTATACCCTACACTCTATACCATACACTCTACACCCTACACTCTACACCCTACAATCTATACCCTACACTCTATACCCTACACTCTATACCCTACACTCTATACCCTACACTCTACACCCTACACTCTACACCCTACACTCTAATCCCTACACTCTAATCCCTACACTCTAATCCCTACACCCTACACTCTATACCCTACACTCTATACCCTACACTCTATACCCTACACTCTATACCCTACACCCTACACTCTACACTCTATACCCTACACTCTACACCCTACACTCTACACCCTACACTCTATACCCTACACTCTACACCCTGCACTCTGTACCCTACACTGTACACTCTTTACCCTACACTCTATACCCTACACTCTATACCCTACACTCTATACCCTACACTCTACCCTACACTCTATACCCTACACCCTACGCTCTATACGCTACACTCTATAACCTACACTCCATACCCTACACTCTATACCCTACACTCTATACCCTACACTCTACACCCTACACTCTATACCCTACACTCTATACCCTACACTCTATACCCTACATTCTACACTCTATACCATACACTCTATACCATACAATCTATACACTACACTCTATACCCTAAACTCTACACTCTATACCCTACACTCTATAACATACACTCTATACACTACACTCTATATCTTACACTCTATACCCTACACTTTGCACTCTACACCCTACACTCTACACTCTACATTCTATACCCTACACTCTATACTCCACACTCTATACCCTACACTCTATACCCTACACTCTATACCCTACACTCTACACTATATACTCTACACTCTATAGCCTACACTCTATACCCTACACTCTATACCCTACACTCTATACCCTACACTCTATACCCTACACTCTATACCCTACACCCTATACCATACACTCTATACCCTACACTCTACAACCTGCACTCTATACCCTACACTCTATACCCTACACCCTTCACTTTATACCCTACACTCTATACCCTACACTCTATACCCTACACTCTACACCCTACACTCTACACTCTACACTCTATACCCTACACTCTACACCCTGCACTCTGTACCCTACACTCTACACTCTTTACCCTACACTCTATACCCTACACTCTATACCCTACACTCTATACCCTATACTCTATACCCTACACTCTACACTTTATACCCTACACTCTATACCATACAGTCTATACCCTACACTCTACACTTTATACCCTACACTCTATACCATACACTCTATACCCTACACTATACACTCTATACCCTACCCTCTACACTGTATACCATACACTCTATGCCCCACACTCTCTACCCTAAACTCTACACTCTATACCCTGCACTCTACACCCTACACTCTATACCCTACACTCTATACCCTACACTCTATACCCTACACTCTATACCCTACACTCTACACTCTATACCCTACACTCTATACCATACACTCTACACCCTACACTCTACACCCTACACTCTACACCCTACACTCTACACCCTACACTCTACACCCTACACTCTATACCCTACACTCTATACCCTACACTATACACTCTATACCCTACACTCTACACTCTACACTGTATACCATACACTGTATGCCCCACACTCTATGCCCTAAACTCTACACTCTATATCCTACACTCTACACCCTAAGCTCTATACCCTACACTCTATACCCTACACTCTACACTCTATACCCTACACTCTATACCCTACACTCTGTACCATACACTCTACACCCTACACTCTACACCCTACACTCTATACCCTACACTCTATACCCTACACTCTACACTTTATACCCTACACTCTATACCCTACACTCTATACCCTGCACTCTACACCCTGCACTCTACACCCTGCACTCTACACCCAACACTCTATACCCTACACTCTACACCCTACACTCTATACCCTACACTCTACACTCTATACCCTACACTCTATAGCATACACTCTATACCCTACACTCTATACCCTACACTCTATACCCTACACTCTACACTCTATACCCTACACTCTATACCATACACTCTATACCCTACACTCTATACTATACACTCTATACCATACACTCTATACCCTACACTCTATACCCTACACTCTATACACTACACTCTATACCATACACTCTATACCCTACACTCTATACCCTACACTCTATACCCTACACTCTACACCCTACACTCTATACCCTACACTCTATACCCTACACTCTATACCCTACACTCTAAACTCTATACCCTACACTCTACACTCTACACTCTATATCCTACACTCTATAACATGCACTCTATACCCTACACTCTATACCCTACACTCTATACCCTACACTCTATACCGTACACTCTACACTCTATACCCTACACTCTATACCATACACTCTACACCATACACTCTATAGCATACACTCTATACCCTACAATCTACACTCTATACCCTACACTCTATACCCTACACTCTATACCCTACACTCTACACTTTATACTCTATTCTCTATACCCTACACTCTATACCCTACACTCTACAACGTGCATTCTATACCCTACACTCTATACCCTACACCCTACACTCTATACCCTACACTCTATACCCTACACTCTATACCCTACACTCTATACCCTACACTCTACACTCTATACCCTACACTCTATAACATACACTCTTTACACTACACTCTATACCTTACACTCTATACCCTACACTTTACATTCTACACCCTACACTCTATTCCCTACACTCTATACCCTACACTCTATACCCTACACTCTATACCCTACACTCTAATCCCTACACTCTAATCCCTACACTCTACACTCTATACCCTACACTCTATACCCTACACTCTATACCCTACACTCTACACCCTACACTCTACACCCTACACTCTAATCCCTACACTCTAATCCCTACACCCTACACTCTATAACCTACACTCTATACCCTACACTCTATACCCTACACTCTACACCCTACACCCTACACTCTATACCCTACACTCTATACCCTACACTCTATACCCTACACTCTACAACCTGCACTCTATACCCTACACTCTACACTCTATACCCTACACTCTATACCCTACACTCTATACTCTACACTCTATACCCTACACTCTATAACCTACACTCTACACCCTACAGTCTATACCCTACACTCTACACTCTATACCTTACACTCTACACTCTATTCCCTACACTCTATAGCATACACTCTATACCCTACACTCTACACTCTATACCCTACACTCTATACCCTACACTATACACTCTATACCCTACACTCTACACTTTATATCCTACTCTCTATACCCTACACTCTATACCCTACACTCTACAACCTGCACTCTATACCCTACACTCTATACCCTACACTCTACACTCTATACCCTACACTCTATACCCTACACTCTATACCCTACACTCTATACCCTACACTCTACACTCTATACCCTACACTCTATAGCCTACACTCTACACTTTACTCTATACCCTACACTCTATACCCTACACTCTAATCCCTACACTCTAATCCCTACAGTCTACACTCTATACCCTACACTCTATACCCTACACTCTAATCACTACACTCTACACTCTATACCCTACACTCTATACCCTACACTCTATACCCTACACTCTACACCCTACACTCTACACCCTACACTCTAATCCCTACACTCTAATCCCTACACTCTAATCCCTACACCCTACACTCTATACCCTACACTCTATACCCTACACTCTATACCCTACACCCTACACCCTACACTCTATACCCTACACTCTACACCCTACACTCTACACCCTACACTCTATACCCTACACTCTACACCCTGCACTCTGTACCCTACACTCTACACTCTTTACCCTACACTCTATACCCTACACTCTATACCCTACACTCTATACCCTACACTCTACCCTACACTCTATACCCTACACCCTACGCTCTATACGCTACACTCTATAACCTACACTCTATACCCTACACTCTATACCCTACACTCTATACCCTACACTCTATACCCTACACTCTACACTCTATACCATACACTCTATACCATACAATCTATACACTACACTCTATACCCTAAACTCTACACTCTATACCCTACACTCTATAACATACACTCTATACACTACACTCTATATCTTACACTCTATACCCTACACTTTGCACTCTACACCCTACACTCTACACTCTACATTCTATACCCTACACTCTATACTCCACACTCTATACCCTACACTCTATACCCTACACTCTATACCCTACACTCTACACTATATACTCTACACTCTATAGCCTACACTCTATACCCTACACTCTATACCCTACACTCTATACCCTACACTCTATACCCTACACTCTACCCTACACTCTATACCCTACACCCTACGCTCTATACGCTACACTCTATAACCTACACTCTATACCCTACACTCTATACCCTACACTCTATACCCTACACTCTATACCCTACACTCTACACTCTATACCATACACTCTATACCATACAATATATACACTACACTCTATACCCTAAACTCTACACTCTATACCCTACACTCTATAACATACACTCTATACACTACACTCTATATCTTACACTCTATACCCTACACTTTGCACTCTACACCCTACACTCTACACTCTACATTCTATACCCTACACTCTATACTCCACACTCTATACCCTACACTCTATACCCTACACTCTATACCCTACACTCTACACTATATACTCTACACTCTATAGCCTACACTCTATACCCTACACTCTATACCCTACACTCTATACCCTACACTCTATACCCTACACCCTATACCATACACTCTATACCCTACACTCTACAACCTGCACTCTATACCCTACACTCTACACTCTATACCCTACACTCTACACCCTGCACTCTGTACCCTACACTCTACACTCTTTACCCTACACTCTATACCCTACACTCTATACCCTACACTCTATACCCTATACTCTATACCCTACACTCTACACTTTATACCCTACACTCTATACCATACACTCTATACCCCACACTCTACACTTTATGCCCTACACTCTATACCATACACTCTATACCCTACACTATACACTCTATACCCTACACTCTACACTGTATACCATACACTCTATGCCCCACACTCTCTACCCTAAACTCTACACTCTATACCCTGCACTCTACACCCTACACTCTATACCCTACACTCTATACCCTACACTCTATACCCTACACTCTATACCCTACACTCTACACTCTATACCCTACACTCTATACCATACACTCTACACCCTACACTCTACACCCTACACTCTACACCCTACACTCTACACCCTACACTCTACACCCTACACTCTATACCCTACACTCTATACCCTACACTATACACTCTATACCCTACACTCTACACTCTACACTGTATACCATACACTCTATGCCCCACACTCTATACCCTAAACTCTACACTCTATATCCTACACTCTACACCCTAAGCTCTATACCCTACACTCTATACCCTACACTCTACACTCTATACCCTACACTCTGTACCCTACACTCTATACCATACACTCTACACCCTACACTCTACACCCTACAATCTATACCCTACACTCTATACCCTACACTCTATACCCTACACTCTATACCCTACACTCTACACCCTACACTCTACACCCTACACTCTAATCCCTACACTCTAATCCCTACACTCTAATCCCTACACCCTACACTCTATACCCTACACTCTATACCCTACACTCTATACCCTACACTCTATACCCTACACCCTACACTCTACACTCTATACCCTACACTCTACACCCTACACTCTACACCCTACACTCTATACCCTACACTCTACACCCTGCACTCTGTACCCTACACTGTACACTCTTTACCCTACACTCTATACCCTACACTCTATACCCTACACTCTATACCCTACACTCTACCCTACACTCTATACCCTACACCCTACGCTCTATACGCTACACTCTATAACCTACACTCCATACCCTACACTCTATACCCTACACTCTATACCCTACACTCTACACCCTACACTCTATACCCTACACTCTATACCCTACACTCTATACCCTAGACTCTACACTCTATACCATACACTCTATACCATACAATCTATACACTACACTCTATACCCTAAACTCTACACTCTATACCCTACACTCTATAACATACACTCTATACACTACACTCTATATCTTACACTCTATACCCTACACTTTGTACTCTACACCCTACACTCTACACTCTACATTCTATACCCTACACTCTATACTCCACACTCTATACCCTACACTCTGTACCCTACACTCTATACCCTACACTCTACACTATATACTCTACACTCTATAGCCTACACTCTATACCCTACACTCTATACCCTACACTCTATACCCTACACTCTATACCCTACACTCTATACCCTACACCCTATACCATACACTCTATACCCTACACTCTACAACCTGCACTCTATACCCTACACTCTATACCCTACACCCTTCACTTTATACCCTACACTCTATACCCTACACTCTATACCCTACACTCTACACCCTACACTCTACACTCTACACTCTATACCCTACACTCTACACCCTGCACTCTGTACCCTACACTCTACACTCTTTACCCTACACTCTATACCCTACACTCTATACCCTACACTCTATACCCTATACTCTATACCCTACACTCTACACTTTATACCCTACACTCTATACCATACAGTCTATACCCTACACTCTACACTTTATACCCTACACTCTATACCATACACTCTATACCCTACACTATACACTCTATACCCTACACTCTACACTGTATACCATACACTCTATGCCCCACACTCTCTACCCTAAACTCTACACTCTATACCCTGCACTCTACACCCTACACTCTATACCCTACACTCTATACCCTACACTCTATACCCTACACTCTATACCCTACACTCTACACTCTATACCCTACACTCTATACATACACTCTACACCCTACACTCTACACCCTACACTCTACACCCTACACTCTACACCCTACACTCTACACCCTACACTCTATACCCTACACTCTATACCCTACACTATACACTCTATACCCTACACTCTACACTCTACACTGTATACCATACACTGTATGCCCCACACTCTATGCCCTAAACTCTACACTCTATATCCTACACTCTACACCCTAAGCTCTATACCCTACACTCTATACCCTACACTCTACACTCTATACCCTACACTCTATACCCTACACTCTATACCATACACTCTACACCCTACACTCTACACCCTACATTCTATACCCTACATTCTATACCCTACACTCTACACTTTATACCCTACACTCTATACCCTACACTCTATACCCTGCACTCTACACCCTGCACTCTACACCCTGCACTCTACACCCAACACTCTATACCCTACACTCTACACCCTACACTCTATACCCTACACTCTACACTCTATACCCTACACTCTATAGCCTACACTCTATACCCTACACTCTATACCCTACACTCTATACCCTACACTCTATACCATACACTCTATACCCTACACTCTATACTATACACTCTATACCATACACTCTATACACTACACTCTATACCCTACACTCTATACACTACACTCTATACCATACACTCTATACCCTACACTCTATACCCTACACTCTCTACTCCACACTCTATACCCTACACTCTATACCCTACACTCTATACCCTACACCCTACGCTCTATACGCTACACTCTATAACCTACACTCCATACCCTACACTCTATACCCTACACTCTATACCCTACACTCTACACCCTACACTCTATACCCTACACTCTATACCCTACACTCTATACCCTAGACTCTACACTCTATACCATACACTCTATACCATACAATCTATACACTACACTCTATACCCTAAACTCTACACTCTATACCCTACACTCTATAACATACACTCTATACACTACACTCTATATCTTACACTCTATACCCTACACTTTGTACTCTACACCCTACACTCTACACTCTACATTCTATACCCTACACTCTATACTCCACACTCTATACCCTACACTCTGTACCCTACACTCTATACCCTACACTCTACACTATATACTCTACACTCTATAGCCTACACTCTATACCCTACACTCTATACCCTACACTCTATACCCTACACTCTATACCCTACACTCTATACCCTACACCCTATACCATACACTCTATACCCTACACTCTACAACCTGCACTCTATACCCTACACTCTATACCCTACACCCTTCACTTTATACCCTACACTCTATACCCTACACTCTATACCCTACACTCTACACCCTACACTCTACACTCTACACTCTATACCCTACACTCTACACCCTGCACTCTGTACCCTACACTCTACACTCTTTACCCTACACTCTATACCCTACACTCTATACCCTACACTCTATACCCTATACTCTATACCCTACACTCTACACTTTATACCCTACACTCTATACCATACAGTCTATACCCTACACTCTACACTTTATACCCTACACTCTATACCATACACTCTATACCCTACACTATACACTCTATACCCTACACTCTACACTGTATACCATACACTCTATGCCCCACACTCTCTACCCTAAACTCTACACTCTATACCCTGCACTCTACACCCTACACTCTATACCCTACACTCTATACCCTACACTCTATACCCTACACTCTATACCCTACACTCTACACTCTATACCCTACACTCTATACATACACTCTACACCCTACACTCTACACCCTACACTCTACACCCTACACTCTACACCCTACACTCTACACCCTACACTCTATACCCTACACTCTATACCCTACACTATACACTCTATACCCTACACTCTACACTCTACACTGTATACCATACACTGTATGCCCCACACTCTATGCCCTAAACTCTACACTCTATATCCTACACTCTACACCCTAAGCTCTATACCCTACACTCTATACCCTACACCCTTCACTTTATACCCTACACTCTATACCCTACACTCTATACCCTACACTCTACACCCTACACTCTACACTCTACACTCTATACCCTACACTCTACACCCTGCACTCTGTACCCTACACTCTACACTCTTTACCCTACACTCTATACCCTACACTCTATACCCTACACTCTATACCCTATACTCTATACCCTACACTCTACACTTTATACCCTACACTCTATACCATACAGTCTATACCCTACACTCTACACTTTATACCCTACACTCTATACCATACACTCTATACCCTACACTATACACTCTATACCCTACACTCTACACTGTATACCATACACTCTATGCCCCACACTCTCTACCCTAAACTCTACACTCTATACCCTGCACTCTACACCCTACACTCTATACCCTACACTCTATACCCTACACTCTATACCCTACACTCTATACCCTACACTCTACACTCTATACCCTACACTCTATACATACACTCTACACCCTACACTCTACACCCTACACTCTACACCCTACACTCTACACCCTACACTCTACACCCTACACTCTATACCCTACACTCTATACCCTACACTATACACTCTATACCCTACACTCTACACTCTACACTGTATACCATACACTGTATGCCCCACACTCTATGCCCTAAACTCTACACTCTATATCCTACACTCTACACCCTAAGCTCTATACCCTACACTCTATACCCTACACTCTACACTCTATACCCTACACTCTATACCCTACACTCTATACCATACACTCTACACCCTACACTCTACACCCTACATTCTATACCCTACACTCTATACCCTACACTCTACACTTTATACCCTACACTCTATACCCTACACTCTATACCCTGCACTCTACACCCTGCACTCTACACCCTGCACTCTACACCCAACACTCTATACCCTACACTCTACACCCTACACTCTATACCCTACACTCTACACTCTATACCCTACACTCTATAGCCTACACTCTATACCCTACACTCTATACCCTACACTCTATACCCTACACTCTATACCATACACTCTATACCCTACACTCTATACTATACACTCTATACCATACACTCTATACACTACACTCTATACCCTACACTCTATACACTACACTCTATACCATACACTCTATACCCTACACTCTATACCCTACACTCTCTACTCCACACTCTATACCCTACACTCTATACCCTACACTCTATACCCTACACTCTACACCCTACACTCTACACTCTATAGCCTACACTCTATACCCTACACTCTATACCCTACACTCTATACCCTACACTCTATACACTACACTCTACACTTTATACCCTACACTCTATACCCTACACTCTACAACCTGCACTCTATACCCTACACTCTATACCCTACTCTACACTCTATACCCTACACTCTATGCCCTACACTCTTTACCCTACACTCTACACTCTATACCCTACACTCTACACTTTATACCCTACACTCTATACCATACACTCTATACCCTACACTCCATACCCTACACTCTACACTTTATACCCCACACTCTATACCATACACTCTATACCATACATTCTATCCCCTACACTCTACACTCTATACCCTACACTCTACACTCTACTCTATACACTACACTCTATACCCTACACTCTACACTCTATACCCTACACTCTACACTCTACACCCTACACTCTATACCCTACACTCTATACCCTACACTCTATACCCTACACTCTAATCCCTACACTCTATACCCTACACTCTATACCATACACTCTACACCCTACACCCTACACTCTACACCCTACACTCTATACCCTATACCCTACACTCTATACCCTACACTCTATACCCTACACTCTATACCCTACACTATACACTCTATACTCTACACTCTACGCTTTATACCCTACACTCTATACCCTACACTCTATACCCTACACTCTACACCCTACACTCTAATCCCTACACTCTTATCCCTACACCCTACACTCTATACCCTACACTCTATACCCTACACTCTATACCCTACACTCTACACCCTACACTCTACACTCTACACTCTATACCCTACACTCTATACCCTACACTCTATACCTCACACCCTACACTCTACACCCTACACTCTATACCCTACACTCTACACCCTACACTCTATACCCTACACTCTACACCCTGCACTCTGTACCCTACACTCTACACTCTTTACCCTACACTCTATACCCTACACTCTATACCCTACACTCTATACACTACACTCTACACTTTATACCCTACACTCCATACCATACACTCTATACCCTACACTCTACACCCTACATTCTATACCCTACACTCTATACCCTACACTCTACACTTTATACCCTACACTCTATACCCTACACTCTATACCCTGCACTCTACACCCTGCACTCTACACCCTGCACTCTACACCCAACACTCTATACCCTACACTCTACACCCTACACTCTATACCCTACACTCTACACTCTATACCCTGCACTCTACACCCAACACTCTATACCCTACACTCTACACCCTACACTCTATACCCTACACTCTACACTCTATACCCTACACTCTATAGCCTACACTCTATACCCTACACTCTATACCCTACACTCTATACCCTACACTCTATACCATACACTCTATACCCTACACTCTATACTATACACTCTATACCATACACTCTATACACTACACTCTATACCCTACACTCTATACACTACACTCTATACCATACACTCTATACCCTACACTCTATACCCTACACTCTCTACTCCACACTCTATACCCTACACTCTATACCCTACACTCTATACCCTACACTCTACACCCTACACTCTACACTCTATAGCCTACACTCTATACCCTACACTCTATACCCTACACTCTATACCCTACACTCTATACACTACACTCTACACTTTATACCCTACACTCTATACCATACACTCTATACCCTACACTCTACAACCTGCACTCTATACCCTACACTCTATACCCTACTCTACACTCTATACCCTACACTCTATGCCCTACACTCTTTACCCTACACTCTACACTCTATACCCTACACTCTACACTTTATACCCTACACTCTATACCATACACTCTATACCCTACACTCCATACCCTACACTCTACACTTTATACCCCACACTCTATACCATACACTCTATACCATACATTCTATCCCCTACACTCTACACTCTATACCCTACACTCTACACTCTACTCTATACACTACACTCTATACCCTACACTCTACACTCTATACCCTACACTCTACACTCTACACCCTACACTCTATACCCTACACTCTATACCCTACACTCTATACCCTACACTCTAATCCCTACACTCTATACCCTACACTCTATACCATACACTCTACACCCTACACCCTACACTCTACACCCTACACTCTATACCCTATACCCTACACTCTATACCCTACACTCTATACCCTACACTCTATACCCTACACTATACACTCTATACTCTACACTCTACGCTTTATACCCTACACTCTATACCCTACACTCTATACCCTACACTCTACACCCTACACTCTAATCCCTACACTCTTATCCCTACACCCTACACTCTATACCCTACACTCTATACCCTACACTCTATACCCTACACTCTACACCCTACACTCTACACTCTACACTCTATACCCTACACTCTATACCCTACACTCTATACCTCACACCCTACACTCTACACCCTACACTCTATACCCTACACTCTACACCCTACACTCTATACCCTACACTCTACACCCTGCACTCTGTACCCTACACTCTACACTCTTTACCCTACACTCTATACCCTACACTCTATACCCTACACTCTATACACTACACTCTACACTTTATACCCTACACTCCATACCATACACTCTATACCCTACACTCTACAACCTGCACTCTATACTCTACACTCTATACCCTACACTCTGCACTCTATACCCTACACTCTATACCCTACACTCTTTACCCTACACTCTACACTCTATACCCTACACTCTATACCCTACACTCTACACTTTATACCCTACACTCTATACCATACACTCTATACCCTACACTCCATACCCTAAACTCTACACTTTATACCCCACACTCTATACCATACACTCTATACCCTACACTCTACACCTTACACTCTATACCCTACATTCTATCCGCTACACTCTACACTCTATACCCTACACTCTACACTCTACTCTATACCCTACACTCTATACCAAACACTCTACACTCTATACCCTACACTCTACACTCTACACCCTACACTCTATACCCTACACTCTATACCCTACACTCTATACCCTACACTCTAATCCCTACACTCTATACCCTACACTTTATACCATACACTCTACACCCTACACCCTACACTCTACACCCTACACTCTATACCCTATACCCTAGACTCTATACCCTACACTCTATACCCTACACTCTATACCCTACACTATACACTCTATACCCTACACTCTACGCTTTATACCCTACACTCTATACCCTACACTCTATACCCTATACTCTATACCCTACACACTACACCCTACACTCTACACCCTACACTCTAATCCCTACACTCTAATCCCTACACCCTACACTCTATACCCTACACTCTATACCCTACACTCTATACCCTACAATCTACACCCTACACTCTACACTCTACACTCTATACCCTACACTCTATACCCTACACTCTATACCCTACACCCTACACTCTACACCCTACACTCTATACCCTACACTCTATACCCTACACTCTATACCCTACACTCTACACTCTATCCCTTACACTCTATACCCTACACTCTATACCCTACACTCTAAACTCTATACCCTACACTCTACACTCTATACCCTACACTCTATAACGTACACTCTATACCCTACACTCTATACCCTACACTCTATACCCTACACTCTACACCCTACACTCTATAGCCTACACTCTATACCCTACACTCCAATCCCTACACTCTACACTCTATACCCTACACTCTATACCCTACACTCTATACCCTACACCCTACACTCTACACCCTACACTCTACACTCTATACCCTACACTCTACACCCTACACCCTACACTCTATACCCTACACTCTACACCCTGCACTCTGTACCCTACACTCTACACTCTTTACCCTACACTCTATACCCTACACTCTACAACCTGCACTCTATACCCTACACTCTATACCCTACACTCTATACCCTACACTCTATACCCTACACTCTACACCCTACACTCTAATCCCTACACTCTAATCCCTACACTCTAATCCCTACACCCTATACCCTACACTCAATACCCTACACTCTATACCCTACACTCTATACCCTACACCCTACACTCTACACCCTACACTCTACACTCTATACCCTACACTCTACACCCTACACTCTACACCCTACACTCTACACTCTATACCCTACACTCTACACCCTGCACTCTGTACCCTACACTCTACACTCTTTACCCTACACTCTATACACTACACTCTATACCCTACACTCTATACCCTACACTCTAAACTCTATACCCTACACTCTACACTCTATACCCTACGCTCTATAACATACACTCTATACCCTACACTCTATACCCTACACTCTACACCCTACACTCTATACCATACACTCTACACCCTACACTCTATACCATACACTCTACACCATACACTCTATAGCATACACTCTATACCCTACACTATACACTCTATACCCTACACTCTATACCCTACACTCTATACCCTACACTATACACTCTATACCCTACACTCTACACTTTATACCCTACACTCTATACCCTACACTCTATACCCTACACTCTATACCCTACACTCTATACCCTACACTCTACAACCTGCACTCTACAACCTGCAATCTATACCCTACACTCTATACCCTACACTCTACACTCTATACCCTACACTCTATACCCTACACTCTATACCCTACTCTCTATACCCTACACTCTATACCCTACACTCTACAACCTGCACTCTACAACCTGCAATCTATACCCTACACTCTATAGCCTACACTCTACACCCTACACTCTATACCCTGCACTCTATACCCTACACTCTACACTCTATACCCTACACTCTACTCCCTACACTCTACACCCTACCGTCTATACCCTACACTCTACACTCTATACCTTACACTCTACACTCTATTCCCTACACTCTATACCCTACACTCTATACCCTACATTCTATACCCTACACTCTACACTCTATACCCTACACTCTATACCCTACACTCCATACCGTACACTCTATACCCTACACTCTACACTCTATACCCTACACTCTTTACGCCACACTCTATACCCTACAGTCTATACCCTACACTCTATACCCTACACTCTACACTCTATACCATACACTCTACACTCTATACCCTACACTCTATCCCCTACACTCTATACCCTACACCCTACACTCTATACCCTACACTCTATACCCTACACTCAACACCCTACACTGTACACCCTACACCCTACACTCTATACCCTATACCCTACACTCTATACCCTACACTCTATACCCTACACTCTATACCCTACACTCTATACCCTACACTATACACTCTATACCCTACACTCTACACTTTATACCCTACACTCTATACCCTACACTCTATACCCTGCACTCTACACCCTGCACTCTACACCCAACACTCTAAACCCTACACTCTATACCCTATACTCTATACCCTACACTTTACACTCTATACCCTACACTCTATAGCCTACACTCTATAATCTACAGTATATACCCTACACTCTATACCCTACACTCTACACCTTACACTCTACACTCTATTCCCTACACTCTATACCCTACACTCTATACCCTACACTCTATACCCTACACTCTACACTCTATACCCTACACCCTACACTCTATACCCTACACTCTACACTCTATATCCTACACTGTATACCCTGCACTCTACACCCTGCACTCTACACCCAACACTCTATACCCTACACTCTACACCCTACACTCTATACCCTACACTCGATAACTTACACTCTACACTCTATACCATACACTCTACACCCTACACTCTAATCCCTACACTCTACACTCTATACCCTACACTCTATACCATACACTCTATACCCTACACTCTATACCATACACTCTATACCATACACTCTATGCCCTACACTCTATACCCTACACTCTACACCCTACACTCTATACCTTACACTCTATACCCTACACTCTATACCCTACACTGTAAACTCTATACCCTACACTCTACACTCTATACCCTACACTCTATAACATACACTCTATACCCTACACTCTATACCCTACACTCTATACCCTACACTCTATACCCTACACTCTATACCATACACTCTATACCATACACTCTACACTCTATACCCTACACTCTATACCATACACTCTACACCATACACGCTATAGCATACACTCTATACCCTACACTCTACACTCTATACCCTACACTCTACACTTTATACCCTACTCTCTATACCCTACACTCTATACCCTACACTCTACAACCTGCACTCTATACCCTACACTCTATACCCTACACCTTACACTCTATACCCTACACTATATACCCTACACTCTATATCCTACACTCTATACCCTACACTCCATAGTCTACACTCTATAGCCTACACTCTACACTCTACTCTATACCCTACACTCTATACCCTGCACTCTAATCCCTACACTCTACACTCTATACCCTACACTCTATACCCTACACTCTATACTCTACACTCTACACCCTACACTCTACACCCTACACTCTAATCCCTACACTCTAATCCCTACACTCTAATCCCTACACCCTACACTCTATACCCTACACTCTATACCCTACACTCTATACCCTACACCCTACACTCTACACCCTACACTCTACACCCTACACTCTACACTCTATTCCCTACACTCTACACCCTGCACTCTGTACCCTACACTCTACACTCTTTACCCTACACTCTATACCCTACATTCTATACCCTACACTCTATACCCTACACTCTATACCCTACACTCTATACCCTAAACTCTACACTCTATACCCTGCACTCTACACCCTACACTCTATACCCTACACTCTATACCCTACACTCTATACCCTACACTCTATACCCTACACTCTACACTCTATACCCTACACTCTATACCATACACTCTACACCCTACACTCTACACCCTACACTCTACACCCTACACTCTACACCCTACACTCTACACCCTACACTCTATACCCTACACTCTATACCCTACACTATACACTCTATACCCTACACTCTACACTCTACACTGTATACCATACACTCTATGCCCCACACTCTATACCCTAAACTCTACACTCTATATCCTACACTCTACACCCTAAGCTCTATACCCTACACTCTATACCCTACACTCTACACTCTATACCCTACACTCTGTACCCTACACTCTATACCATACACTCTACACCCTACACTCTACACCCTACAATCTATACCCTACACTCTATACCCTACACTCTATACCCTACACTCTATACCCTACACTCTACACCCTACACTCTACACCCTACACTCTAATCCCTACACTCTAATCCCTACACTCTAATCCCTACACCCTACACTCTATACCCTACACTCTATACCCTACACTCTATACCCTACACTCTATACCCTACACCCTACACCCTACACTCTACACTCTAAACCCTACACTCTACACCCTACACTCTACACCCTACACTCTATACCCTACACTCTACACCCTGCACTCTGTACCCTACACTGTACACTCTTTACCCTACACTCTATACCCTACACTCTATACCCTACACTCTATACCCTACACTCTACCCTACACTCTATACCCTACACCCTACGCTCTATACGCTACACTCTATAACCTACACTCCATACCCTACACTCTATACCCTACACTCTATACCCTACACTCTACACCCTACACTCTATACCCTACACTCTATACCCTACACTCTATACCCTACACTCTACACTCTATACCATACACTCTATACCATACAATCTATACACTACACTCTATACCCTAAACTCTACACTCTATACCCTACACTCTATAACATACACTCTATACACTACACTCTATATCTTACACTCTATACCCTACACTTTGTACTCTACACCCTACACTCTACACTCTACATTCTATACCCTACACTCTATACTCCACACTCTATACCCTACACTCTGTACCCTACACTCTATACCCTTCACTCTACACTATATACTCTACACTCTATAGCCTACACTCTATACCCTACACTCTATACCCTACACTCTATACCCTACACTCTATACCCTACACTCTATACCCTACACCCTATACCATACACTCTATACCCTACACTCTACAACCTGCACTCTATACCCTACACTCTATACCCTACACCCTTCACTTTATACCCTACACTCTATACCCTACACTCTATACCCTACACTCTACACCCTACACTCTACACTCTACACTCTATACCCTACACTCTACACCCTGCACTCTGTACCCTACACTCTACACTCTTTACCCTACACTCTATACCCTACACTCTATACCCTACACTCTATACCCTATACTCTATACCCTACACTCTACACTTTATACCCTACACTCTATACCATACAGTCTATACCCTACACTCTACACTTTATACCCTACACTCTATACCATACACTCTATACCCTACACTATACACTCTATACCCTACACTCTACACTGTATACCATACACTCTATGCCCCACACTCTCTACCCTAAACTCTACACTCTATACCCTGCACTCTACACCCTACACTCTATACCCTACACTCTATACCCTACACTCTATACCCTACACTCTATACCCTACACTCTACACTCTATACCCTACACTCTATACATACACTCTACACCCTACACTCTACACCCTACACTCTACACCCTACACTCTACACCCTACACTCTACACCCTACACTCTATACCCTACACTCTATACCCTACACTATACACTCTATACCCTACACTCTACACTCTACACTGTATACCATACACTGTATGCCCCACACTCTATGCCCTAAACTCTACACTCTATATCCTACACTCTACACCCTAAGCTCTATACCCTACACTCTATACCCTACACTCTACACTCTATACCCTACACTCTATACCCTACACTCTATACCATACACTCTACACCCTACACTCTACACCCTACATTCTATACCCTACACTCTATACCCTACACTCTACACTTTATACCCTACACTCTATACCCTACACTCTATACCCTGCACTCTACACCCTGCACTCTACACCCTGCACTCTACACCCAACACTCTATACCCTACACTCTACACCCTACACTCTATACCCTACACTCTACACTCTATACCCTACACTCTATAGCCTACACTCTATACCCTACACTCTATACCCTACACTCTATACCCTACACTCTACACTCTATACCCTACACTCTATACCATACACTCTATACCCTACACTCTATACTATACACTCTATACCATACACTCTATACACTACACTCTATACCCTACACTCTATACACTACACTCTATACCATACACTCTATACCCTACACTCTATACCCTACACTCTCTACTCCACACTCTATACCCTACACTCTATACCCTACACTCTATACCCTACACTCTACACCCTACACTCTACACTCTATAGCCTACAATCTATACCCTACACTCTATACCCTACACTCTATACCCTACACTCTATACACTACACTCTACACTTTATACCCTACACTCTATACCATACACTCTATACCCTACACTCTACAACCTGCACTGTATACCCTACACTCTATACCCTACTCTACACTCTATACCCTACACTCTATGCCCTACACTCTTTACCCTACACTCTACACTCTATACCCTACACTCTACACTTTATACCCTACACTCTATACCATACACTCTATACCCTACACTCCATACCCTACACTCTACACTTTATACCCCACACTCTATACCATACACTCTATACCATACATTCTATCCCCTACACTCTACACTCTATACCCTACACTCTACACTCTACTCTATACACTACACTCTATACCCTACACTCTACACTCTATACCCTACACTCTACACTCTACACCCTACACTCTATACCCTACACTCTATACCCTACACTCTATACCCTACACTCTAATCCCTACACTCTATACCCTACACTCTATACCATACACTCTACACCCTACACCCTACACTCTACACCCTACACTCTATACCCTATACCCTACACTCTATACCCTACACTCTATACCCTACACTCTATACCCTACACTATACACTCTATACTCTACACTCTACGCTTTATACCCTACACTCTATACCCTACACTCTATACCCTACACTCTACACCCTACACTCTAATCCCTACACTCTTATCCCTACACCCTACACTCTATACCCTACACTCTATACCCTACACTCTATACCCTACACTCTACACCCTACACTCTACACTCTACACTCTATACCCTACACTCTATACCCTACACTCTATACCTCACACCCTACACTCTACACCCTACACTCTATACCCTACACTCTACACCCTACACTCTATACCCTACACTCTACACCCTGCACTCTGTACCCTACACTCTACACTCTTTACCCTACACTCTATACCCTACACTCTATACCCTACACTCTATACACTACACTCTACACTTTATACCCTACACTCCATACCATACACTCTATACCCTACACTCTACAACCTGCACTCTATACTCTACACTCTATACCCTACACTCTGCACTCTATACCCTACACTCTATACCCTACACTCTTTACCCTACACTCTACACTCTATACCCTACACTCTATACCCTACACTCTACACTTTATACCCTACACTCTATACCATACACTCTATACCCTACACTCCATACCCTAAACTCTACACTTTATACCCCACACTCTATACCATACACTCTATACCCTACACTCTACACCTTACACTCTATACCCTACATTCTATCCGCTACACTCTACACTCTATACCCTACACTCTACACTCTACTCTATACCCTACACTCTATACCAAACACTCTACACTCTATACCCTACACTCTACACTCTACACCCTACACTCTATACCCTACACTCTATACCCTACACTCTATACCCTACACTCTAATCCCTACACTCTATACCCTACACTTTATACCATACACTCTACACCCTACACCCTACACTCTACACCCTACACTCTATACCCTATACCCTAGACTCTATACCCTACACTCTATACCCTACACTCTATACCCTACACTATACACTCTATACCCTACACTCTACGCTTTATACCCTACACTCTATACCCTACACTCTATACCCTATACTCTATACCCTACACACTACACCCTACACTCTACACCCTACACTCTAATCCCTACACTCTAATCCCTACACCCTACACTCTATACCCTACACTCTATACCCTACACTCTATACCCTACAATCTACACCCTACACTCTACACTCTACACTCTATACCCTACACTCTATACCCTACACTCTATACCCTACACCCTACACTCTACACCCTACACTCTATACCCTACACTCTATACCCTACACTCTATACCCTACACTCTACACTCTATACCTTACACTCTATACCCTACACTCTATACCCTACACTCTAAACTCTATACCCTACACTCTACACTCTATACCCTACACTCTATAACGTACACTCTATACCCTACACTCTATACCCTACACTCTATACCCTACACTCTACACCCTACACTCTATAGCCTACACTCTATACCCTACACTCCAATCCCTACACTCTACACTCTATACCCTACACTCTATACCCTACACTCTATACCCTACACCCTACACTCTACACCCTACACTCTACACTCTATACCCTACACTCTACACCCTACACCCTACACTCTATACCCTACACTCTACACCCTGCACTCTGTACCCTACACTCTACACTCTTTACCCTACACTCTATACCCTACACTCTACAACCTGCACTCTATACCCTACACTCTATACCCTACACTCTATACCCTACACTCTACACCCTACACTCTAATCCCTACACTCTAATCCCTACACTCTAATCCCTACACCCTATACCCTACACTCAATACCCTACACTCTATACCCTACACTCTATACCCTACACCCTACACTCTACACCCTACACTCTACACTCTATACCCTACACTCTACACCCTACACTCTACACCCTACACTCTACACTCTATACCCTACACTCTACACCCTGCACTCTGTACCCTACACTCTACACTCTTTACCCTACACTCTATACACTACACTCTATACCCTACACTCTATACCCTACACTCTAAACTCTATACCCTACACTCTACACTCTATACCCTACACTCTATAACATACACTCTATACCCTACACTCTATACCCTACACTCTACACCCTACACTCTATACCATACACTCTACACCCTACACTCTATACCATACACTCTACACCATACACTCTATAGCATACACTCTATACCCTACACTATACACTCTATACCCTACACTCTATACCCTACACTCTATACCCTACACTATACACTCTATACCCTACACTCTACACTTTATACCCTACACTCTATACCCTACACTCTATACCCTACACTCTATACCCTACACTCTATACCCTACACTCTACAACCTGCACTCTACAACCTGCAATCTATACCCTACACTCTATACCCTACACTCTACACTCTATACCCTACACTCTATACCCTACACTCTATACCCTACACTCTATACCCTACACTCTATACCCTACACTCTACAACCTGCACTCTACAACCTGCAATCTATACCCTACACTCTATAGCCTACACTCTACACCCTACACTCTATACCCTGCACTCTATACCCTACACTCTACACTCTATACCCTACACTCTACTCCCTACACTCTACACCCTACCGTCTATACCCTACACTCTACACTCTATACCTTACACTCTACACTCTATTCCCTACACTCTATACCCTACACTCTATACCCTACATTCTATACCCTACACTCTACACTCTATACCCTACACTCTATACCCTACACTCCATACCGTACACTCTATACCCTACACTCTACACTCTATACCCTACACTCTTTACGCCACACTCTATACCCTACAGTCTATACCCTACACTCTATACCCTACACTCTACACTCTATACCATACACTCTACACTCTATACCCTACACTCTATCCCCTACACTCTATACCCTACACCCTACACTCTATACCCTACACTCTATACCCTACACTCAACACCCTACACTCTACACCCTACACCCTACACTCTATACCCTATACCCTACACTCTATACCCTACACTCTATACCCTACACTCTATACCCTACACTCTATACCCTACACTATACACTCTATACCCTACACTCTACACTTTATACCCTACACTCTATACCCTACACTCTATACCCTGCACTCTACACCCTGCACTCTACACCCAACACTCTAAACCCTACACTCTATACCCTATACTCTATACCCTACACTTTACACTCTATACCCTACACTCTATAGCCTACACTCTATAATCTACAGTATATACCCTACACTCTATACCCTACACTCTACACCTTACACTCTACACTCTATTCCCTACACTCTATACCCTGCACTCTGTACCCTACACTCTATACCCTACACTCTACACTCTGTACCCTACACTCTATACCCTACACTCTATACCCTACACTCTATACCCTACACTCTATACCCTACACTCTACACCTTACACTCTACACTCTATTCCCTACACTCTATACCCTACACTCTATACCCTACACTCTATACCCTACACTCTATACCCTACACTCTACACTCTATACCCTACACCCTACACTCTATACCCTACACTCTACACTCTATATCCTACACTGTATACCCTGCACTCTACACCCTGCACTCTACACCCAACACTCTATACCCTACACTCTACACCCTACACTCTATACCCTACACTCGATAACTTACACTCTACACTCTATACCATACACTCTACACCCTACACTCTAATCCCTACACTCTACACTCTATACCCTACACTCTATACCATACACTCTATACCCTACACTCTATACCATACACTCTATACCATACACTCTATGCCCTACACTCTATACCCTACACTCTACACCCTACACTCTATACCTTACACTCTATACCCTACACTCTATACCCTACACTGTAAACTCTATACCCTACACTCTACACTCTATACCCTACACTCTATAACATACACTCTATACCCTACACTCTATACCCTACACTCTATACCCTACACTCTATACCCTACACTCTATACCATACACTCTATACCATACACTCTACACTCTATACCCTACACTCTATACCATACACTCTACACCATACACGCTATAGCATACACTCTATACCCTACACTCTACACTCTATACCCTACACTCTACACTTTATACCCTACTCTCTATACCCTACACTCTATACCCTACACTCTACAACCTGCACTCTATACCCTACACTCTATACCCTACACCTTACACTCTATACCCTACACTATATACCCTACACTCTATATCCTACACTCTATACCCTACACTCCATAGTCTACACTCTATAGCCTACACTCTACACTCTACTCTATACCCTACACTCTATACCCTGCACTCTAATCCCTACACTCTACACTCTATACCCTACACTCTATACCCTACACTCTATACTCTACACTCTACACCCTACACTCTACACCCTACACTCTAATCCCTACACTCTAATCCCTACACTCTAATCCCTACACCCTACACTCTATACCCTACACTCTATACCCTACACTCTATACCCTACACCCTACACTCTACACCCTACACTCTACACCCTACACTCTACACCCTACACTCTACACTCTATTCCCTACACTCTACACCCTGCACTCTGTACCCTACACTCTACACTCTTTACCCTACACTCTATACCCTACATTCTATACCCTACACTCTGTACCCTACACTCTAATCCCTACACCCTACACTCTATACCCTACACTGTATACCCTACACTCTATACCCTACACTTTACACTATATACTCTACACTCTATAGCCTACACTCTATACCCTACACTCTATACCCTACATTCTATACCCTACACTCTATACCCTACACTCTATACCCTACACTTTATACCCTACACCCTATACCATACACTCTATACCCTACACTCTACAACCTGCACTCTATACCCTACACTCTATACCCTACACCCTACACTTTATACCCTACACTCTATACCCTACACTCTATACCCTACACTCTATACCCTACACTCTACACCCTACACTCTACACTCTACAATCTATACCCTACACTCTACACCCTGCACTCTGTACCCTACACTCTACACTCTTTACCCTACAATCTATACCCTACACTCTATACCCTACACTCTATACCCTACACTCTATACCCTACACTCTACACTTTATACCCTACACTCTATACCATACACTCTATACCCTACACTCTACACTTTATACCCTACACTCTATACCATACACTCTATACCCTACACTCTATACCCTACACTATACACTCTATACCCTACACTCTACACTGTATACCATACACTCTATGCCCCACACTCTCTACCCTAAACTCTACATTCTATACCCTACACTCTACACCATACACTCTATACCCTACACTCTATACCCTACACTCTATACCCTACACTCTATACCCTACACTCTACACTCTATACCCTACACTCTATACCCTACACTCTATACCCTACACTCTATACCCTACACTCTACACCCTACACTCTACACCCTACACTCTACACCCTACACTTTACACCCTACACTCTATACCCTACACTCCATACCCTAAACTCTACACTTTATACCCCACACTCTATACCATACACTCTATACCCTACACTCTACACCTTACACTCTATACCCTACATTCTATCCGCTACACTCTACACTCTATACCCTACACTCTACACTCTACTCTATACCCTACACTCTATACCCTACACTCTACACTCTATACCCTACACTCTACACTCTACACCCTACACTCTATACCCTACACTCTATACCCTACACTCTATACCCTACACTCTAATCCCTACACTCTATACCCTACACTTTATACCATACACTCTACACCCTACACCCTACACTCTACACCCTACACTCTATACCCTATACCCTAGACTCTATACCCTACATTCTATACCCTACACTCTATACCCTACACTATACACTCTATACCCTACACTCTACGCTTTATACCCTACACTCTATACCCTACACTCTATACCCTATACTCTATACCCTACACACTACACCCTACACTCTACACCCTACACTCTAATCCCTACACTCTATACCCTACAATCTACACCCTACACTCTACACTCTACACTCTATACCCTACACTCTATACCCTACACTCTATACCCTACACCCTACACTCTACACCCTACACTCTATACCCTACACTCTATACCCTACACTCTATACCATACACTCTACACTCTATACCTTACACTCTATACCCTACACTCTATACCCTACACTCTAAACTCTATACCCTACACTCTACACTCTATACCCTACACTCTATAACGTACACTCTATACCCTACACTCTATACCCTACACTCTATACCCTACACTCTACACCCTACACTCTATAGCCTACACTCTATACCCTACACTCCAATCCCTACACTCTACACTCTATACCCTACACCCTACACTCTACACCCTACACTCTACACTCTATACCCTACACTCTACACCCTACACCCTACACTCTATACCCTACACTCTACACCCTGCACTCTGTACCCTACACTCTACACTCTTTACCCTACACTCTATACCCTACACTCTACAACCTGCACTCTATACCCTACACTCTATACCCTACACTCTATACCCTACACTCTATACCCTACACTCTACACCCTACACTCTAATCCCTACACTCTAATCCCTACACTCTAATCCCTACACCCTATACCCTACACTCTATACCCTACACTCTATACCCTACACTCTATACCCTACACCCTACACTCTACACCCTACACTCTACACTCTATACCCTACACTCTACACCCTACACTCTACACCCTACACTCTACACTCTATACCCTACACTCTACACCCTGCACTCTGTACCCTACACTCTACACTCTTTACCCTACACTCTATACACTACACTCTATACCCTACACTCTATACCCTACACTCTAAACTCTATACCCTACACTCTACACTCTATACCCTACACTCTATAACATACACTCTATACCCTACACTCTATACCCTACACTCTACACCCTACACTCTATACCATACACTCTACACCCTACACTCTATACCATACACTCTACACCATACACTCTATAGCATACACTCTATACCCTACACTATACACTCTATACCCTACACTCTATACCCTACACTCTATACCCTACACTATACACTTTATACCCTACACTCTACACTTTATACCCTACACTCTATACCCTACACTCTATACCCTACACTCTATACCCTACACTCTATACCCTACACTCTACAACCTGCACTCTACAACCTGCAATCTATACCCTACACTCTATACCCTACACTCTACACTCTATACCCTACACTCTATACCCTACACTCTGTACCCTACACTCTACACTCTATACCCTACACTCTATACCCTACACTCTATACCCTATACTCTATACCCTACACACTACACCCTACACTCTACACCCTACACTCTAATCCCTACACTCTATACCCTACAATCTACACCCTACACTCTACACTCTACACTCTATACCCTACACTCTATACCCTACACTCTATACCCTACACCCTACACTCTACACCCTACACTCTATACCCTACACTCTATACCCTACACTCTATACCATACACTCTACACTCTATACCTTACACTCTATACCCTACACTCTATACCCTACACTCTAAACTCTATACCCTACACTCTACACTCTATACCCTACACTCTATAACGTACACTCTATACCCTACACTCTATACCCTACACTCTATACCCTACACTCTACACCCTACACTCTATAGCCTACACTCTATACCCTACACTCCAATCCCTACACTCTACACTCTATACCCTACACCCTACACTCTACACCCTACACTCTACACTCTATACCCTACACTCTACACCCTACACCCTACACTCTATACCCTACACTCTACACCCTGCACTCTGTACCCTACACTCTACACTCTTTACCCTACACTCTATACCCTACACTCTACAACCTGCACTCTATACCCTACACTCTATACCCTACACTCTATACCCTACACTCTATACCCTACACTCTACACCCTACACTCTAATCCCTACACTCTAATCCCTACACTCTAATCCCTACACCCTATACCCTACACTCTATACCCTACACTCTATACCCTACACTCTATACCCTACACCCTACACTCTACACCCTACACTCTACACTCTATACCCTACACTCTACACCCTACACTCTACACCCTACACTCTACACTCTATACCCTACACTCTACACCCTGCACTCTGTACCCTACACTCTACACTCTTTACCCTACACTCTATACACTACACTCTATACCCTACACTCTATACCCTACACTCTAAACTCTATACCCTACACTCTACACTCTATACCCTACACTCTATAACATACACTCTATACCCTACACTCTATACCCTACACTCTACACCCTACACTCTATACCATACACTCTACACCCTACACTCTATACCATACACTCTACACCATACACTCTATAGCATACACTCTATACCCTACACTATACACTCTATACCCTACACTCTATACCCTACACTCTATACCCTACACTATACACTCTATACCCTACACTCTACACTTTATACCCTACACTCTATACCCTACACTCTATACCCTACACTCTATACCCTACACTCTATACCCTACACTCTACAACCTGCACTCTACAACCTGCAATCTATACCCTACACTCTATACCCTACACTCTACACTCTATACCCTACACTCTATACCCTACACTCTGTACCCTACACTCTACACTCTATACCCTACACTCTATAGCCTACACTCTACACCCTACACTCTATACCCTGCACTCTATACCCTACACTCTACACTCTATACCCTACACTCTACTCCCTACACTCTACACCCTACCGTCTATACCCTACACTCTACACTCTATACCTTACACTCTACACTCTATTCCCTACACTCTATACCCTACACTCTATACCCTACATTCTATACCCTACACTCTACACTCTATACCCTACACTCTATACCCTACACTCCATACCGTACACTCTATACCCTACACTCTACACTCTATACCCTACACTCTTTACGCCACACTCTATACCCTACAGTCTATACCCTACACTCTATACCCTACACTCTACACTCTATACCATACACTCTACACTCTATACCCTACACTCTATCCCCTACACTCTATACCCTACACCCTACACTCTATACCCTACACTCTATACCCTACACTCAACACCCTACACTCTACACCCTACACCCTACACTCTATACCCTATACCCTACACTCTATACCCTACACTCTATACCCTACACTCTATACCCTACACTCTATACCATACACTATACACTCTATACCCTACACTCTACACTTTATACCCTACACTCTATACCCTACACTCTATACCCTGCACTCTACACCCTGCACTCTACACCCAACACTCTAAACCCTACACTCTATACCCTATACTCTATACCCTACACTTTACACTCTATACCCTACACTCTATAGCCTACACTCTATACCCTACAGTATATACCCTACACTCTATACCCTACACTCTACACCTTACACTCTACACTCTATTCCCTACACTCTATACCCTACACTCTATACCCTACACTCTATACCCTACACTCTACACTCTATACCCTACACCCTACACTCTATACCCTACACTCTACACTCTATATCCTACACTCTATACCCTGCACTCTACACCCTGCACTCTACACCCAACACTCTATACCCTACACTCTACACCCTACATTCTATACCCTACACTCGATAACTTACACTCTACACTCTATACCATACACTCTACACCCTACACTCTAATCCCTACACTCTACACTCTATACCCTACACTCTATACCATACACTCTATACCCTACACTCTATACCATACACTCTATACCATACACTCTATACCCTACACTCTATACCCTACACTCTACACCCTACACTCTATACCTTACACTCTATACCCTACACTCTATACCCTACACTGTAAACTCTATACCCTACACTCTACACTCTATACCCTACACTCTATAACATACACTCTATACCCTACACTCTATACCCTACACTCTATACCCTACACTCTATACCCTACACTCTATACCATACACTCTATACCATACACTCTACACTCTATACCCTACACTCTATACCATACACTCTACACCATACACGCTATAGCATACACTCTATACCCTACACTCTACACTCTATACCCTACACTCTACACTTTATACCCTACTCTCTATACCCTACACTCTATACCCTACACTCTACAACCTGCACTCTATACCCTACACTCTATACCCTACACCTTACACTCTATACCCTACACTCTATACCCTACACTCCATAGTCTACACTCTATAGCCTACACTCTACACTCTACTCTATACCCTACACTCTATACCCTGCACTCTAATCCCTACACTCTACACTCTATACCCTACACTCTATACCCTACACTCTATACCCTACACTCTACACCCTACACTCTACACCCTACACTCTAATCCCTACACTCTAATCCCTACACTCTAATCCCTACACCCTACACTCTATACCCTACACTCTATACCCTACACTCTATACCCTACACCCTACACTCTACACCCTACACTCTACACCCTACACTCTACACTCTATTCCCTACACTCTACACCCTGCACTCTGTACCCTACACTCTACACTCTTTACCCTACACTCTATACCCTACATTCTATACCCTACACTCTGTACCCTACACTCTAATCCCTACACCCTACACTCTATACCCTACACTCTATACCCTACATTCTATACCCTACACTTTACACTATATACTCTACACTCTATAGCCTACACTCTATACCCTACACTCTATACCCTACATTCTATACCCTACACTCTATACCCTACACTCTATACCCTACACTTTATACCCTACACCCTATACCATACACTCTATACCCTACACTCTACAACCTGCACTCTATACCCTACACTCTATACCCTACACCCTACACTTTATACCCTACACTCTATACCCTACACTCTATACCCTACACTCTATACCCTACACTCTACACCCTACACTCTACACTCTACACTCTATACCCTACACTCTACACCCTGCACTCTGTACCCTACACTCTACACTCTTTACCCTACAATCTATACCCTACACTCTATACCCTACACTCTATACCCTACACTCTATACCCTACACTCTACACTTTATACCCTACACTCTATACCATACACTCTATACCCTACACTCTACACTTTATACCCTACACTCTATACCATACACTCTATACCCTACACTCTATACCCTACACTATACACTCTATACCCTACACTCTACACTGTATACCATACACTCTATGCCCCACACTCTCTACCCTAAACTCTACATTCTATACCCTACACTCTACACCATACACTCTATACCCTACACTCTATACCCTACACTCTATACCCTACACTCTATACCCTACACTCTACACTCTATACCCTACACTCTATACCCTACACTCTATACCCTACACTCTATACCCTACACTCTACACCCTACACTCTACACCCTACACTCTACACCCTACACTTTACACCCTACACTCTATACCCTACACTCTATACCCTACACTATATACTCTATACCCTACACTCTACACCCTGCACTCTGTACCCTACACTCTATACCCTACACTCTACACTCTGTACCCTACACTCTATACCCTACACTCTATACCCTACACTCTATACCCTACACTCTATACCCTACACTCTATACCCTACACTCTACACTCTATACCCTACACTCTATACCATACACTCTACACCCTACACTCTATACCATACACTCTATACCCTACACTTTACACTCTTTACCCTACACTCTATACCATACACTCTACACTTTATACCCTACACTCTATACCATACACACTATACCCTACACTCTATACCCTACACTCTATACCCTACACTCTATACCCTACACTCTAATCCCTACACTCTAATCCCTACACTCTAATCCCTACACTCTAATCCCTACACTCTATACCCTACACTCTACACTCTATACCCTACACTCTAATCCCTACACTCTAATCCCTACACTCTACACTCTATACCCTACACTCTATACCCTACACTCTATACCCTACACTCTACACTCTATACCCTACACTCTATACCCTACACTCTACACTCTGTACCCTACACTCTATACCCTACACTCTATAAAATACACTCTATACCCCACTCTACACTCTATACCATACACTCTATACCCTACACTCTATACCATACACTCTATACCCTACACTCTATACCCTACACTCCACACCCTACACTCTATACCTTACACTCTATACCCTACACTCTAAAATCTATACCCTACACTCTATACCCTACACTCTATACCCTATACCCTACACTCTATACACTACACTCTATACAATACACGCTATACTCTATACCCTACACTCTATACCATACACTCTACATCCTACACTCTACACCACTCTACACCCCACACTCTACACCCTACACCCTACACTCTATACCCTACACTCTACACCATACACTCTATACCCTATACCCTATACCCTACAATCTATACCCTACACTCTATACCCTACACTCTATACCCTACACTCTTTACCCTACACTCTACACTCTATACCCTACACTCTATACCATACACTGTATACCCTACACTCTATACCCTACACTCTACACTCTATATTCTACACTCTATACCCTACACTTTACACTCTACACCCTACACTCTACATTCTATACCCTACACTCTAAACTCTACACTCTATAGCCTACACTCTATACCCTACACTCTATACCCTACACTCTACACTTTATATTCTACACTCTATACCATACACTCTATACCCTACACTCTACACTTTATACCCTACACTCTATACCATACACTCTATACCCTACACTCTATACCCTACACTATACACTCTATACCCTACACTCTACACTGTATACCATACACTCTATGCCCCACACTCTCTACCCTAAACTCTACATTCTATACCCTACACTCTACACCCTAAGCTCTATACCATACACTCTATACCCTACACTCTATACCCTACACTCTATACCCTACACTCTATACCCTACACCCTACGCTCTATACGCTACACTCTATAACCTACACTCTATACCCTACACTCTATACCCTACACTCTACACCCTACACTCTACACCCTACACTCTATACCCTACACTCTATACCCTACACTCTACACTCTATACCATACACTCTATACCATACAATCTATACACTACACTCTATACCCTAAACTCTACACTCTATACCCTACGCTCTATAACATACACTCTATACACTACACTCTATATCTTACACTCTATACCCTACACTTTGCACTCTACACCCTACACTCTACACTCTACATTCTATACCCTACACTCTATACTCCACACTCTATACCCTACACTCTATACCCTACACTCTATAACCTACACTCTACACTATATACTCTACACTCTATAGCCTACACTCTATACTCTACACTCTATACCCTACACTCTATACCCTACACTCTATACCCTACACCCTATACCATACACTCTATACCCTACACTCTACAACCTGCACTTTATACCCTACACTCTATACCCTACACCCTACACTTTATACCCTACACTCTATACCCTACACTCTATACCCTACACTCTATACCCTACACTCTACACCCTACACTCTACACTCTACACTCTATACCCTACACTCTACACCCTGCACTCTGTACCCTACACTCTACACTCTTTACCCTACACTCTATACCCTACACTCTATAACCTACACTCTATACCCTACACTCTATACCCTACACTCTACACGTTATACCCTACACTCTATACCCTACACTCTACACTTTATACCCTACACTCTATACCATACACTCTATACCCTACACTCTATACCCTACACTATACACTCTATACCCTACACTCTACACTGTATACCATACACTCTATGCCCCACACTCTCTACCCTAAACTCTACACTCTATACCCTACACTCTACACCCTACACTCTATACCCTACACTCTATACCCTACACTCTATACCCTACACTCTATACCCTACACTCTACACTCTATACCCTACACTCTATACCATACACTCTACACCCTACACTCTACACCCTACACTCTACACCCTACACTCTACACCCTACACTCTACACCCTACACTCTATACCCTACACTCTATACCCTACACTATACACTCTATACCCTACACTCTACACTCTACACTGTATACCATACACTCTATGCCCCACACTCTATACCCTAAACTCTACACTCTATATCCTACACTCTACACCCTAAGCTATATACCCTTCACTCTATACCCTACACTCTACACTCTATACCCTACACTATATACCCTACACTCTATACCATACACTCTACACCCTACACTCTATACCCTACACTATATACCCTACACTCTACACTTTATACCCTACACTCTATACCCTACACTCTATACCCTGCACTCTACACCCTGCACTCTACACCCTGCACTCTACACCCAACACTCTATACCCTACACTCTACACCCTACACTCTATACCCTACACTCTACACTCTATACCCTACACTCTATACCCTACACTCTACACTCTATACCCTACACTCTATACCATACACTCTATACCCTACACTCTATACCATACACTCTATACCATACACTCTATACCCTACACTCTATACCCCACACTCTATACCCTACACTCTATACCATACACTCTATACCCTACACTCTATACCCTACACTCTATACCCTACACTCTACACCCTACACTCTATACCCTACACTCTATACCCTACACTCTATACCCTACACTCTACACTCTATACCATACACTCTATACCATACAATCTATACACTACACTCTATACCCTAAACTCTACACTCTATACCCTACGCTCTATAACATACACTCTATACACTACACTCTATATCTTACACTCTATACCCTACACTTTGCACTCTACGCCCTACACTCTACACTCTACATTCTATACCCTACACTCTATACTCCACACTCTATACCCTACACTCTATACCCTACACTCTATACCCTACACTCTACACTATATACTCTACACTCTATAGCCTACACTCTATACTCTACACTCTATACCCTACACTCTATACCCTACACTCTATACCCTACACCCTATACCATACACTCTATACCCTACACTCTACAACCTGCACTTTATACCCTACACTCTATACCCTACACCCTACACTTTATACCCTACACTCTATACCCTACACTCTATACCCTACACTCTATACCCTACACTCTACACCCTACACTCTACACTCTACACTCTATACCCTACACTCTACACCCTGCACTCTGTACCCTACACTCTACACTCTTTACCCTACACTCTATACCTTTACACTCTATAACCTACACTCTATACCCTACACTCTATACCCTACACTCTACACGTTATACCCTACACTCTATACCCTACACTCTACACTTTATACCCTACACTCTATACCATACACTCTATACCCTACACTCTATACCCTACACTATACACTCTATACCCTACACTCTACACTGTATACCATACACTCTATGCCCCACACTCTCTACCCTAAACTCTACACTCTATACCCTACACTCTACACCCTACACTCTATACCCTACACTCTATACCCTACACTCTATACCCTACACTCTATACCCTACACTCTACACTCTATACCCTACACTCTATACCATACACTCTACACCCTACACTCTACACCCTACACTCTACACCCTACACTCTACACCCTACACTCTACACCCTACACTCTATACCCTACACTCTATACCCTACACTATACACTCTATACCCTACACTCTACACTCTACACTGTATACCATACACTCTATGCCCCACACTCTATACCCTAAACTCTACACTCTATATCCTACACTCTACACCCTAAGCTATATACCCTTCACTCTATACCCTACACTCTACACTCTATACCCTACACTATATACCCTACACTCTATACCATACACTCTACACCCTACACTCTATACCCTACACTATATACCCTACACTCTACACTTTATACCCTACACTCTATACCCTACACTCTATACCCTGCACTCTACACCCTGCACTCTACACCCTGCACTCTACACCCAACACTCTATACCCTACACTCTACACCCTACACTCTATACCCTACACTCTACACTCTATACCCTACACTCTATACCCTACACTCTACACTCTATACCCTACACTCTATACCATACACTCTATACCCTACACTCTATACCATACACTCTATACCATACACTCTATACCCTACACTCTATACCCCACACTCTATACCCTACACTCTATACCATACACTCTATACCCTACACTCTATACCCTACACTCTATACCCTACACTCTACACCCTACACTCTATACCCTACACTCTATACCCTACACTCTATACCCTACACTCTAAACTCTATACCCTACACTCTAAACTCTACACTTTATACCCTACACTCTATAACATGCACTCTATACCCTACACTCTATACCCTACACTCTATACCCTACACTCTATACCCTACACTCTACACTCTATACCCTACACTCTATACCATACACTGTACACCATACACTCTATAGCATACACTCTATACCCTACACTCTACACTCTATACCCTACACTCTATACCCTACACTCTATACCCTACACTATACACTCTATACCCTACACTCTACACTTTATACCCTACTCTCTATACCCTACACTCTATACCCTACACTCTACAATGTGCACTCTATACCCTACACTCTATACCCTACACCCTACACTCTATACCCTACACTCTATACCCTACACTCTATACCCTACACTCTATACCCTACACTCTACACTCTATATACTACACTCTATGACATACACTCTATACACTACACTCTATACCTTACACTCTATACCCTACACTTTACATTCTACACCCTACACTCTACACTCTATTCCCTACACTCTATACCCTACACTCTATACCCTACACTCTATACCCTACACTCTATACCCTACACTCTACACTCTATACCCTACACTCTATACCCTACATTCTAATCCCTACATTCTAATCCCTACACTCTACACTCTATACCCTACACTCTATACCCTACACTCTATACCCTACACTCTACACCCTACACTCTACACCCTACACTCTAATCCCTACACTCTAATCCCTACACCCTACACTCTATAACCTACACTCTATACCCTACACTCTATACCCTACACTCTACACCCTACACTCTACACCCTACACTCTATACCCTACACTCTATACCCTACACTCTATACCCTACACGTTATACCCTACACTCTATACCATACACTCTATACCCTACACTCTACACTTTATACCCTACACTCTATACCATACACTCTATACCCTACACTCTATACCCTACACTATACACTCTATACCCTACACTCTACACTGTATACCATACACTCTATGCCCCACACTCTCTACCCTAAACTCTACACTCTATACCCTACACTCTACACCCTACACTCTATACCCTACACTCTATACCCTACACTCTATACCCTACACTCTACACTCTATACCCTACACTCTATACCATACACTCTACACCCTACACTCTACACCCTACACTCTACACCCTACACTCTACACCCTACACTCTACACCCTACACTCTATACCCTACACTCTATACCCTACACTATACACTCTATACCCTACACTCTACACTCTACACTGTATACCATACACGCTATGCCCCACACTCTATACCCTAAACTCTACACTCTATATCCTACACTCTACACCCTAAGCTCTATACCCTACACTCTATACCCTACACTCTACACTCTATACCCTACACTCTATACCCTACACTCTATACCATACACTCTACACCCTACACTCTATACCCTACACTCTATACCCTACACTCTACACTTTATACCCTACACTCTATACCCTACACTCTATACCCTGCACTCTACACCCTGCACTCTACACCCTGCACTCTACACCCAACACTCTATACCCTACACTCTACACCCTACACTCTATACCCTACACTCTACACTCTATACCCTACACTCTATAGCCTACACTCTATACCCTACACTCTATACCCTACACTCTATTCCCTACACTCTACACTCTATACCCTACACTCTATACCATACACTCTATACCCTACACTCTATACCATACACTCTATACCATACACTCTATACCCTACACTCTATACCCTACACTCTATACCTTACACTCTATACGATACACTCTATACCCTACACTCTATACCCTACACTCTATACCCTACATTCTACACCCTACACTCTATACCCTACACTCTATACCCTACACTCTATACCCTACACTCTAAACTCTATACCCTACACTCTACACTCTACACTTTATACCCTACACTCTATAACATGCACTCTATACCCTACACTCTATACCCTACACTCTATACCCTACACTCTATACCCTACACTCTACACTCTATACCCTACACGATATACCATACACTCTACACCATACACTCTATAGCATACACTCTATACCCTACACTCTACACTCTATACCCTACACTCTATACCCTACACTCTATACCCTACACTATACACTCTATACCCTACACTCTACACTTTATACCCTACTCTCTATACCCTGCACTCTATACCCTACACTCTACAACGTGCACTCTATACCCTACACTCTATACCCTACACCCTACACTCTATACCCTACACTCTATACCCTACACTCTATACCCTACACTCTATACCCTACACTCTACACTCTATACCCTACACTCTATAACATACACTCTATACACTACACTCTATACCTTACACTCTATACCCTACACTTTACATTCTACACCCTACACTCTACACTCTATTCCCTACACTCTATACCCTACACTCTATACCCTACAATCTATACCCTACACTCTATACCCTACACTCTACACTCTATACCCTACACTCTATACCCTACATTCTAATCCCTACACTCTAATCCCTACACTCTACACTCTATACCCTACACTCTATACCCTACACTCTATACCCTACACTCTACACCCTACACTCTACACCCTACACTCTAATCCCTACACTCTAATCCCTACACCCTACACTCTATAACCTACACTCTATACCCTACACTCTATACCCTACACTCTACACCCTACACTCTACACCCTACACTCTATACCCTACACTCTATACCCTACACTCTATACCCTACACCCTACACTCTATAACCTACACTCTATACCCTACACTCTATACCCTACACTCTACACCCTACACTCTACACCCTACACTCTATACCCTACACTCTATACCCTACACTCTATACCCTACACCCTACACTCTACACCCTACACTCTACACCCTACACTCTACACTCTATACCCTACACTCTACACCCTGCACTCTGTACCCTACACTCTATACCCTACACTCTAAACTCTATACCCTACACTCTACACTCTATACCCTACACTCTATAACATACACTCTATACCCTACACTCTATACCCTACACTCTATACCCTACACTCTACACTATATACCTTACACTCTATACCCTACACTCTATACCCTACACTCTAAACTCTATACCCTACACTCTACACTCTATACCCTACACTCTATAACATACACTCTATACCCTACACTCTATACCCTACACTCTATACCCTACACTCTATACCCTACACTCTATACCATACACTCTACACCCTACACTCTATACCATACACTGTACACCATACACTCTATAGCATACACTCTATACCCTACACTATACACTCTATACCCTACACTCTATACCCTACACTCTATACCCTACACTATACACTCTATACCCTACACTCTACACTTTATACCCTACACTCTATACCCTACACTCTATACCCCACACTCTACAACTTGCACTCTATACCCTACACTCTATACCCTACACTCTACACTCTATACCCTACACTCTATACCCTACACTCTATACCCTACACTCTACACTGTATACCATACACTCTATGCCCCACACTCTATACCCTAAACTCTACATTCTATACCCTATACTCTACACCCTAAGCTCTATACCATACACTCTATACCCTACACTCTACACTCTATACCCTACACTCTATACCCTACACGCTATACCCTACACCCTACGCTCTATAAGCTATACTCTATACCCTACACTCTATACCCTACAGTCTATACCCTACACTCTATACCCTACACTCTATACCCTACACTCTATACCCTACACTCTACACTCTATACCCTACACTCTATACCCTACACTCTATACCCTACACTCTATACCCTACACTCTACACTCTATACCATACACTCTATGCCATACACTCTATACACTACACTCTATACCCTAAACTCTATACTCTATACCCTACACTCTATAACATACACTCTATACACTACACTCTATACCTTACACTCTATACCCTACACTTTGCACTCTACACCCTACACTCTACACTCTACATTCTATACCCTACACTCTATACCCTACACTCTCTACTCCACACTCTATACCCTACACTCTATACCCTACACTCTATACCCTACACTCTACACCCTACACTCTACACTCTATAGCCTACACTCTATACCCTACACTCTTTACCCTACACTCTATACACTACACTCTACACTTTATACCCTACACTCTATACCATACACTCTATACCCTACACTCTACAACCTGCACTCTATACCCTACACTCTATACCCTACACTCTACACTCTATACCCTACACTCTATGCCCTACACTCTTTACCCTACACTCTACACTCTATGCCCTACACTCTTTACCCTACACTCTACACTCTATACCCTACACTCTATACCCTACACTCTACACATTATACCCTACACTCTATACCATACACTCTATACCCTACACTCCATACCCTACACTCTACACTTTATACCCCACACTCTATACCATACACTCTATACCCTACACTCTACACCTTACACTCTATACCCTACATTCTATCCCCTACACTCTACACTCTATACCCTACACTCTACACTCTACTCTATACCCTACACTCTATACCCTACACTCTACACTCTATACCCTACACTCTACACTCTACACACTACACTCTATACCCTACACTCTATACCCTACACTCTATACCCTACACTCTAATCCCTACACTCTTTACCCTACACTCTATACCATACACTCTACACCCTACACTCTACACCCTACACTCTATACCCTATACCCTACACTCTATACCCTACACTCTATACCCTACACTCTATACCCTACACTCTATACCCTACACTATACACTCTATACCCTACACTCTACGCTTTATACCCTACACTCTATACCCTACACTCTATACCCTACACTCTACACCCTACACTCTACACCCTACACTCTAATCCCTACACTCTAATCTCTACACCCTACACTCTATACCCTACACTCTATACCCTACACTCTATACCCTACACTCTACACCCTACACTCTACACTCTACACTCTATACCCTACACTCTATACCCTACACTCTATTCCTCACACCCTACACCCTACACTCTATACCCTACACTCTACACCCTACACTCTATACCCTACACTCTACACCCTGCACTCTGTACCCTACACTCTACACTCTTTACCCTACACTCTATACCCTACACTCTATACCCTACACTCTATACACTACACTCTACACTTTATACCCTACACTCTATACCATACACTCTATACCCTACACTCTACAACCTGCACTCTATACCCTACACTCTATACCCTACACTCTACACTCTATACCCTACACTCTATACCCTACACTCTTTACCCTACACTCTACACTCTATACCCTACACTCTATACCCTACACTCTCTACTCCACACTCTATACCCTACACTCTATACCCTACACTCTATACCCTACACTCTACACCCTACACTCTACACTCTATAGCCTACACTCTATACCCTACACTCTATACCCTACACTCTATACCCTACACTCTATACACTACACTCTACACTTTATATCCTACACTCTATACCATACACTCTATACCCTACACTCTACAACCTGCACTCTATACCCTACACTCTATACCCTACACTCTACACTCTATACCCTACACTCTATGCCCTACACTCTTTACCCTACACTCTACACTCTATGCCCTACACTCTTTACCCTACACTCTACACTCTATACCCTACACTCTATACCCTACACTCTACACTTTATACCCTACACTCTATACCATACACTCTATACCCTACACTCCATACCCTACTCTCTACACTTTATACCCCACACTCTATACCATACACTCTATACCCTACACTCTACACCTTACACTCTATACCCTACATTCTATCCCCTACACTCTACACTCTATACCCTACACTCTACACTCTACTCTATACCCTACACTCTATGCCCTACACTCTACACTCTATACCCTACACTCTACACCCTACACTCTATACCCTACACTCTATACCCTACACTCTACACTCTATACCCTACACTCTATACCCTACACTCTATACCCTACACTCTACACTGTATACCATACACTCTGTGCCCCACACTCTATACCCTAAACTCTACACTCTATACCCTATACTCTACACCCTAAGCTCTATACCATACACTCTATACCCTACACTCTACACTCTATACCCTACACTCTATACCCTACACGCTATACCCTACACCCTACGCTCTATAAGCTATACTCTATACCCTACACTCTATACCCTACACTCTATACCCTACACTCTATACCCTACACTCTATACCCTACACTCTATACCCTACACTCTACACTCTATACCCTACACTCTATACCCTACACTCTATACCCTACACTCTATACCCTACACTCTACACTCTATACCATACACTCTATACCATACACTCTATACACTACACTCTATACCCTAAACTCTATACTCTATACCCTACACTCTATAACATACACTCTATACACTACACTCTATACCTTACACTCTATACCCTACACTTTGCACTCTACACCCTACACTCTACACTCTACATTCTATACCCTACACTCTATACCCTACACTCTCTACTCCACACTCTATACCCTACACTCTATACCCTACACTCTATACCCTACACTCTACACCCTACACTCTACACTCTATAGCCTACACTCTATACCCTACACTCTATACCCTACACTCTATACCCTACACTCTATACACTACACTCTACACTTTATACCCTACACTCTATACCATACACTCTATATCCTACACTCTACAACCTGCACTCTATACCCTACACTCTACACCCTACACTCTACACTCTATACCCTACACTCTATGCCCTACACTCTTTACCCTACACTCTACACTCTATGCCCTACACTCTTTACCCTACACTCTACACTCTATACCCTACACTCTACACATTATACCCTACACTCTATACCATACACTCTATACCCTACACTCCATACCCTACACTCTACACTTTATACCCCACACTCTATACCATACACTCTATACCCTACACTCTACACCTTACACTCTATACCCTACATTCTATCCCCTACACTCTACACTCTATACCCAACACTCTACACTCTACTCTATACCCTACACTCTATACCCTACACTCTACACTCTATACCCTACACTCTACACACTACACTCTATACCCTACACTCTATACCCTACACTCTATACCCTACACTCTAATCCCTACACTCTTTACCCTACACTCTATACCATACGCTCTACACCCTACACCCTACACTCTACACCCTACACTCTATACCCTATACCCTACACTCTATACCCTACACTCTATACCCTACACTCTATACCCTACACTATACACTCTATACCCTACACTCTACGCTTTATACCCTACACTCTATACCCTACACTCTATACCCTACACTCTACACCCTACACTCTACACCCTACACTCTAATCCCTACACTCTAATCTCTACACCCTACACTCTATACCCTACACTCTATACCCTACACTCTATACCCTACACTCTACACCCTACACTCTACACTCTACACTCTATACCCTACACTCTATACCCTACACTCTATTCCTCACACCCTACACTCTACACCCTACACTCTATACCCTACACTCTACACCCTACACTCTATACCCTACACTCTACACCCTGCACTCTGTACCCTACACTCTACACTCTTTACCCTACACTCTATACCCTACACTCTATACCCTACACTCTATACACTACACTCTACACTTTATACCCTACACTCTATACCATACACTCTATACCCTACACACTACAACCTGCACTCTATACCCTACACTCTATACCCTACACTCTACACTCTATACCCTACACTCTATACCCTACACTCTTTACCCTACACTCTACACTCTATACCCTACACTCTATACCCTACACTCTCTACTCCACACTCTATACCCTACACTCTATACCCTACACTCTATACCCTACACTCTACACCCTACACTCTACACTCTATAGCCTACACTCTATACCCTACACTCTATACCCTACACTCTATACCCTACACTCTATACACTACACTCTACACTTTATATCCTACACTCTATACCATACACTCTATACCCTACACTCTACAACCTGCACTCTATACCTTACACTCTATACCCTACTTTCTACTCTCTATACCCTACACTCTATGCCCTACACTCTTTACCCTACACTCTACACTCTATGCCCTACACTCTTTACCCTACACTCTACACTCTATACCCTACACTCTATACCCTACACTCTACACTTTATACCCTACACTCTATACCATACACTCTATACCCTACACTCCATACCCTACTCTCTACACTTTATACCCCACACTCTATACCATACACTCTATACCATACACTCTACACCTTACACTCTGTACCCTACATTCTATCCCCTACACTCTACACTCTATACCCTACACTCTACACTCTACTCTATACCCTACACTCTATACCCTACACTCTAAACTCTATACCCTACACTCTACACCCTACACTCTATACCCTACACTCTATACCCTACACTCTATACCCTACACTCTAATCCCTACACTCTATACCCTACACTCTATACCATACACTCTACACCCTACACCCTACACTCTACACCCTACACTCTATACCCTATACCCTACACTCTATACCCTACACTCTATACCCTACACTCTATACCCTACACTATACACTCTATACCCTACACTCTACGCTTTATACCCTACACTCTATACCCTACACTCTATACCCTACACTCTACACCCTACACTCTACACCCTACACTCTAATCCCTACACTCTAATCCCTACACCCTACACTCTATACCCTACACTCTATACCCTACACTCTATACCCTACACTCTACACCCTACACTCTACACTCTATACCCTACACTCTATACCCTACACTCTATACCTCACACCCTACACTCTACACCCTTCACTCTATACCCTACACTCTACACCCTACACTCTATACCCTACACTCTACACCCTGCACTCTGTACCCTACACTCTACACTCTTTACCCTACACTCTATACCCTACACTCTATACACTACACTCTACACTTTATACCCTACACTCTATACCGTACACTCTATACCCTACACTCTACAACCTGCACTCTATACCCTACACTCTATACCCTACACTCTACACTCTATACCCTACACTCTATACCCTACACTCTTTACCCTACACTCTACACTCTATACCCTACACTCTATACCCTACACTCTACACATTATACCCTACACTCTATACCATACACTCTATACCCTACACTCCATACCCTAAACTCTACACTTTATACCCCACACTCTATACCATACACTCTATACCCTACACTCTACACCTTACACTCTATACCCTACATTCTATCCGCTACACTCTACACTCTATACCCTACACTGTACTCTATACCCTACACTCTATACCCTACACTCTACACTCTATACCCTACACTCTACACCCTACACTCTATACCCTACACTCTATACCCTACACTTTATACCCTACACTCTAATCCCTACACTCTATACCCTACACTTTATACCATACACTCTACACCCTACACCCTACACTCTACACCCTACACTCTATACCCTATACCCTACACTCTATACCCTACACTCTATACCCTACACTATACACTCTATACCCTACACTCTACGCTTTATACCCTACACTCTATACCCTACACTCTATACCCTACACTCTATACCCTACACTCTACACCCTACACTCTACACCCTACACTCTAATCCCTACACTCTAATCCCTTCACCCTACACTCTATACCCTACACTCTATACCCTACACTCTATACCCTACACTCTACACCCTACACTCTAGACTCTACACTCTATACCCTACACTTTATACCCTACACTCTATACCCTACACCCTACACTCTACACCCTACACTCTATACCCTACACTCTACACCCTACACTCTATACCCTACACTCTACACCCTGCACTCTGTACCCTACACTCTACACTCTTTACCCTACACTCTATACCCTACACTCTATACCCTACACTGTACACTCTATACCTTACACTCTATACCCTACACTCTATACCCTACACTCTAAACTCTATACCCTACACTCTACACTCTATACCCTACACTCTATAACATACACTCTATACCCTACACTCTATACCCTACACTCTATACCATACACTCTATACCCTACACTCTATACCCTACACTCTATACCCTACACTCTATACCCTACACTCTATCCCCTATACCCTACACTCTACACCATACACTCTACACTCTATACCCTACACTCTATACCCTACACTCTACACCCTGCACTCTGTACCCTACACTCTACACTTTTTACCCTACACTCTATACCCTACACTCTACAACCTGCACTCTATACCCTACACTCTATACCCTACACTCTAATCCCTACACTCTAATCCCTACACTCTAATCCCTACACTCTAATCCCTACACCCTATACCCTACACTCTATACCCTACACTCTATACCCTACACTCTATACCCTACACCCTACACTCTACACCCTACACTCTACACTCTATACCCTACACTCTACACCCTAAACTCTACACCCTACACTCTACACTCTATACCCTACACTCTACACCCTGCACTCTGTACCCTACACTCTACACTCTTTACCCTACACTCTATACCCTACACTCTATACCCCACACTCTATACCCTACACTCTAAACTCTATACCCTACACTCTACACTCTATACCCTACACTCTATAACATACACTCTATACCCTACACTCTCTACCCTACACTCTACACCCTACACTCTATACCATACACTCTACACCATACACTCTATACCCTACACTCTACAACCTGCACTCTACAACCTGCAATCGATACCCTACACTCTATACCCTACACTCTACACTCTATACACTACACTCTATACCCTACACTCTATACCCTACACTCTATACCCTACACTCTACACTCTATACCCTACACTCTATACCCTACACTCTACACTCTATACCCTACACTCTACTCCCTACACTCTACACCCTACCGTCTATACCCTAAACTCTACACTCTATACCTTACACTCTACACTCTATTCCCTACACTCTATACCCTACACTCTATACCCTACATTCTATACCCTACACTCTACACTCTATACCCTACACTCTATACCCTACACTCCATACCGTACACTCTATACCCTACACTCTACACTCTATACCCTACACTTTACATTCTACACCCTACACTCTACACTCTATTCCCTACACTCTATACCCTACACTCTATACCCTACACTCTATACCCTACACTCTAATTCCTACACTCTAATCCCTACACTCTACACTCTATACCCGACACTCTATACCCTACACTCTATACCCTACACTCTACACCCTACACTCTACACCCTACACTCTAATCCCTACACTCTAATCCCTACACCCTACACTCTATAACCTACACTCTATACCCTACACTCTATACCCTACACTCTACACCCTACACTCTACACCCTACACTCTATACCCTACACTCTATACCCTACACTCTATACCCTACACCCTACACTCTACACCCTACACTCTACACCCTACACTCTACACCCTACACTCTACACTCTATACCCTACACTCTACACCCTGCACTCTGTACCCTACACTCTACACTCATTACCCTACACTCTATACCCTACACTCTATACCCTACACTCTACACTATATACCTTACACTCTATACCCTACACTCTATACCCTACACTCTAAACTCTATACCCTACACTCTACACTCTATACCCTACACTCTATAACATACACTCTGTACCCTACACTCTATACCCTACACTATATACCCTACACTCTATACCCTACACTATACACTCTATACCCTACACTCTACACTTTATACCCTACACTCTATACCCTACACTCTATACCCTACACTCTACAACCTGCACTCTATACCCTACACTCTATACCCTACACTCTACACTCTATACCCTACACTCTATACCCTGCACTCTATACCCTACACTCTACACTGTATACCATACACTCTATGCCCCACACTCTATACCCTAAACTCTACACTCTATACCCTACACTCTACACCCTAAGCTCTATACCATACACTCTATACCCTACACTCTACACTCTATACCCTACACTCTATACCCTACACTCTATACCCTACACCCTACGCTCTATAAGCTACACTCTATACCCTACACTCTATACCCTACACTCTATAACCTACACTCTATACCTTACACTCTATACCCTACACTCTATACCCTACACTCTATACCCTACACTCTACACTCTATACCCTACACTCTATACCCTACACTCTATACCCTACACTCTATACCCTACACTCTATACCCTACACTCTATACCCTACACTATATACCCTACACTCTATACCCTACACTATACACTCTATACCCTACACTCTACACTTTATACCCTACACTCTATACCCTACACTCTATACCCTACACTCTACAACCTGCACTCTATACCCTACACTCTATACCCTACACTCTACACTCTATACCCTACACTCAATACCATACACTCTATACCCTACACTCTACACTGTATACCATACACTCTATGCCCCACACTCTATACCCTAAACTCTACACTCTATACCCTACACTCTACACCCTAAGCTCTATACCATACACTCTATACCCTACACTCTACACTCTATACCCTACACTCTATACCCTACACTCTATACCCTACACCCTACGCTCTATAAGCTACACTCTATACCCTACACTCTATACCCTACACTCTATAACCTACACTCTATACCTTACACTCTATACCCTACACTCTATACCCTACACTCTATACCCTACACTCTACACTCTATACCCTACACTCTATACCCTACACTCTATACCCTACACTCTATACCCTACACTCTATACCCTACACTCTACACTCTATACCATACACTCTATACCATACACTCTATACACTACACTCTATACCCTAAACTCTACACTCTATACCCTACACTCTATAACATACACTCTATACCCTACACTCTATACCTTACACTCTATACCCTACACTTTGCACTCTACACCCTACACTCTACACTCTACATTCTATACCCTACACTCTATACCCTACACTCTCTACTCCACACTCTATACCCTACACTCTATACCCTACACTCTATACCCTACACTCTACACCCTACACTCTACACTCTATAGCCTACACTCTATACCCTACACTCTATACCCTACACTCTATACCCTACACTCTATACACTACACTCTACACTTTATACCCTACACTCTATACCATACACTCTATACCCTACACTCTACAACCTGCACTCTATACCCTACACTCTATACCCTACACTCTACACTCTATACCCTACACTCTATGCCCTACACTCTTTACCCTACAATCTACACTCTATACCCTACACTCTATACCCTACACTCCACACTTTATACCATACACTCTATACCATACACTCTATACCCTACACTCCATACCCTACACTCTACACTTTATACCCCACACTCTATACCATACACTCTATACCCTACACTCTACACCTTACACTCTATACCCTACATTCTATCCCCTACACTCTACACTATATACCCTACACTCTACACTCTACTCTATACCCTACACTCTATACCCTACACTCTACACTCTACACCCTACACTCTACACTCTACACCCTACACTCTATACGCTACACTCTATACCCTACACTCTATACCCTACACTCTAACCCCTACACTCTATACCCTACACTCTATACCATACACTCTCCACCCTACACCCTACACTCTACACCCTACACTCTATACCCTATACCCTACACTCTATACCCTACACTCTATACCCTACACTCTATACCCTACACTATACACTCTATACCCTACACTCTACGCTTTATACCCTACACTCTATACCCTACACTCTATACCCTACACTCTACACCCTACACTCTACACCCTACACTCTAATCCCTACACTCTTATCCCTACACCCTACACTCTATACCCTACATTCTATACCCTACACTCTATAACCTACACTCTACACCCTACACTCTACACTCTATACCCTACACTCTATACCCTACACTCTATACCTCACACCCTACACTCTACACCCTACACTCTATACCCTACACTCTACACACTACACTCTATACCCTACACTCTACACCCTGCACTCTGTACCCTACACTCTACACTCTTTACCCTACACTCTATACCCTACACTCTATACCCTACACTCTATACACTACACTCTACACTTTATACCCTACACTCTATACCATACACTCTATACCCTACACTCTACAACCTGCACTCTATACTCTACACTCTATACCCTACACTCTATACCCTACACTCTCTACTCCACACTCTATACCCTACACTCTATACCCTACACTCAATACCCTACACTCTACACCCTACACTCTACACTCTATAGCCTACACTCTATACCCTACACTCTATACCCTACACTCTATACCCTACACTCTATACACTACACTCTACACTTTATACCCTACACTCTATACCATACACTCTATACCCTACACTCTACAACCTGCACGCTATACCCTACACTCTATACCCTACACTCTACACTCTATACCCTACACTCTATGCCCTACACTCTTTACCCTACACTCTACACTCTATACCCTACACTCTATACCCTACACTCTACACTTTATACCCTACACTCTATACCATACACTCTATACCCTACACTCCATACCCTACACTCTACACTTTATACCCCACACTCTATACCATACACTCTATACCCTACACTCTACACCTTACACGCTATACCCTACATTCTATCCCCTACACTCTTCACTCTATAACCTACACTCTACACTCTACTCTATACCCTACACTCTATACCCTACACTCTACACTCTATACCCTACACTCTACACTCTACACCCTACACTCTATACCCTACACTCTATACCCTACACTCTAATCCCTACACTCTATACCCTACACTCTATACCATACACTCTCCACCCTACACCCTACACTCTACACCCTACACTCTATACCCTATACCCTACACTCTATACCCTACACTCTATACCCTACACTCTATACCCTACACTATACACTCTATACCCTACACTCTACGCTTTATACCCTACACTCTATACCCTACACTCTATACCCTACACTCTACACCCTACACTCTACACCCTACACTCTAATCCCTACACTCTTATCCCTACACCCTACACTCTACACCCTACACTCTATACCCTACACTCTATACCCTACACTCTACACCCTACACTCTACACTCTAAACTCTATACCCTACACTCTATACCCTACACTCTATACCTCACACCCTACACTCTACACCCTACACTCTATACCCTACACTCTACACCCTACACTCTATACCCTACACTGTACACCCTGCACTCTGTACCCTACACTCTACACTCTTTACCCTACACTCTATATCCTACACTCTATACCCTACACTCTATACACTACACTCTACACTTTATACCCTACACTCTATACCATACACTCTATACCCTACACTCTACAACCTGCACTCTATACTCTACACTCTATACCCTACACTCTACACTCTATACCCTACACTCTATACCCTACACTCTTTACCCTACACTCTACACTCTATACCCTACACTCTATACCCTACACTCTACACTTTATACCCTACACTCTATACCATACACTCTATACCCTACACTCCATACCCTAAACTCTACACTTTATACCCCACACTCTATACCATACACTCTATATCCTACACTCTACACCTTACACTCTATACCCTACATTCTATCCGCTACACCCTACACTCTATACCCTACACTCTATACCCTACACTCTACACCCTACACTCAACACTCTAAACTCTATACCCTACACTCTATACCCTACACTCTATACCTCACACCCTACACTCTACACCCTACACTCTATACCCTACATTCTATACCCTACACTTTACACTATATACTCTACACTCTATAGCCTACACTCTATACCCTACACTCTATACCCTACATCCTATACCCTACACTCTATACCCTACACTCTATACCCTACACTTTATACCCTACACCCTATACCATACACTCTATACCCTACACTCTACAACCTGCACTCTATACCCTACACTCTATACCCTACACCCTACACTTTATACCCTACACTCTATACCCTACACTCTATACCCTACACTCTATACCCTACACTCTACACCCTACACTCTACACTCTACACTCTATACCCTACACTCTACACCCTGCACTCTGTACCCTACACTCTACACTCTTTACCCTACAATCTATACCCTACACTCTATACCCTACACTCTATACCCTACACTCTATACCCTACACTCTACACTTTATACCCTACACTCTATACCATACACTCTATACCCTACACTCTACACTTTATACCCTACACTCTATACCATACACTCTATACCCTACACTCTATACCCTACACTATACACTCTATACCCTACACTCTACACTGTATACCATACACTCTATGCCCCACACTCTCTACCCTAAACTCTACATTCTATACCCTACACTCTACACCATACACTCTATACCCTACACTCTATACCCTACACTCTATACCCTACACTCTATACCCTACACTCTACACTCTATACCCTACACTCTATACCCTACACTCTATACCCTACACTCTATACCCTACACTCTACACCCTACACTCTACACCCTACACTCTACACCCTACACTTTACACCCTACACTCTATACCCTACACTCTATACCCTACACTATATACTCTATACCCTACACTCTACACCCTGCACTCTGTACCCTACACTCTATACCCTACACTCTACACTCTGTACCCTACACTCTATACCCTACACTCTATACCCTACACTCTATACCCTACACTCTATACCCTACACTCTATACCCTACACTCTACACTCTATACCCTACACTCTATACCATACACTCTACACCCTACACTCTATACCATACACACTATACCCTACACTTTACACTCTTTACCCTACACTCTATACCATACACTCTACACTTTATACCCTACACTCTATACCATACACACTATACCCTACACTCTATACCCTACACTCTATACCCTACACTCTATACCCTACACTCTAATCCCTACACTCTAATCCCTACACTCTAATCCCTACACTCTAATCCCTACACTCTATACCCTACACTCTACACTCTATACCCTACACTCTAATCCCTACACTCTAATCCCTACACTCTACACTCTATACCCTACACTCTATACCCTACACTCTATACCCTACACTCTACACTCTATACCCTACACTCTATACCCTACACTCTACACTCTGTACCCTACACTCTATACCCTACACTCTATAAAATACACTCTATACCCCACTCTACACTCTATACCATACACTCTATACCCTACACTCTATACCATACACTCTATACCCTACACTCTATACCCTACACTCCACACCCTACACTCTATACCTTACACTCTATACCCTACACTCTAAAATCTATACCCTACACTCTATACCCTACACTCTATACCCTATACCCTACACTCTATACACTACACTCTATACAATACACGCTATACTCTATACCCTACACTCTATACCATACACTCTACATCCTACACTCTACACCACTCTACACCCCACACTCTACACCCTACACCCTACACTCTATACCCTACACTCTACACCATACACTCTATACCCTATACCCTATACCCTACAATCTATACCCTACACTCTATACCCTACACTCTATACCCTACACTCTTTACCCTACACTCTACACTCTATACCCTACACTCTATACCATACACTGTATACCCTACACTCTATACCCTACACTCTACACTCTATATTCTACACTCTATACCCTACACTTTACACTCTACACCCTACACTCTACATTCTATACCCTACACTCTAAACTCTACACTCTATAGCCTACACTCTATACCCTACACTCTATACCCTACACTCTACACTTTATATTCTACACTCTATACCATACACTCTATACCCTACACTCTACACTTTATACCCTACACTCTATACCATACACTCTATACCCTACACTCTATACCCTACACTATACACTCTATACCCTACACTCTACACTGTATACCATACACTCTATGCCCCACACTCTCTACCCTAAACTCTACATTCTATACCCTACACTCTACACCCTAAGCTCTATACCATACACTCTATACCCTACACTCTATACCCTACACTCTATACCCTACACTCTATACCCTACACCCTACGCTCTATACGCTACACTCTATAACCTACACTCTATACCCTACACTCTATACCCTACACTCTACACCCTACACTCTACACCCTACACTCTATACCCTACACTCTATACCCTACACTCTATACCCTACACTCTACACTCTATACCATACACTCTATACCATACAATCTATACACTACACTCTATACCCTAAACTCTACACTCTATACCCTACGCTCTATAACATACACTCTATACACTACACTCTATATCTTACACTCTATACCCTACACTTTGCACTCTACACCCTACACTCTACACTCTACATTCTATACCCTACACTCTATACTCCACACTCTATACCCTACACTCTATACCCTACACTCTATACCCTACACTCTACACTATATACTCTACACTCTATAGCCTACACTCTATACTCTACACTCTATACCCTACACTCTATACCCTACACTCTATACCCTACACCCTATACCATACACTCTATACCCTACACTCTACAACCTGCACTTTATACCCTACACTCTATACCCTACACCCTACACTTTATACCCTACACTCTATACCCTACACTCTATACCCTACACTCTATACCCTACACTCTACACCCTACACTCTACACTCTACACTCTATACCCTACACTCTACACCCTGCACTCTGTACCCTACACTCTACACTCTTTACCCTACACTCTATACCCTACACTCTATAACCTACACTCTATACCCTACACTCTATACCCTACACTCTACACGTTATACCCTACACTCTATACCCTACACTCTACACTTTATACCCTACACTCTATACCATACACTCTATACCCTACACTCTATACCCTACACTATACACTCTATACCCTACACTCTACACTGTATACCATACACTCTATGCCCCACACTCTCTACCCTAAACTCTACACTCTATACCCTACACTCTACACCCTACACTCTATACCCTACACTCTATACCCTACACTCTATACCCTACACTCTATACCCTACACTCTACACTCTATACCCTACACTCTATACCATACACTCTACACCCTACACTCTACACCCTACACTCTACACCCTACACTCTACACCCTACACTCTACACCCTACACTCTATACCCTACACTCTATACCCTACACTATACACTCTATACCCTACACTCTACACTCTACACTGTATACCATACACTCTATGCCCCACACTCTATACCCTAAACTCTACACTCTATATCCTACACTCTACACCCTAAGCTATATACCCTTCACTCTATACCCTACACTCTACACTCTATACCCTACACTATATACCCTACACTCTATACCATACACTCTACACCCTACACTCTATACCCTACACTATATACCCTACACTCTACACTTTATACCCTACACTCTATACCCTACACTCTATACCCTGCACTCTACACCCTGCACTCTACACCCTGCACTCTACACCCAACACTCTATACCCTACACTCTACACCCTACACTCTATACCCTACACTCTACACTCTATACCCTACACTCTATACCCTACACTCTACACTCTATACCCTACACTCTATACCATACACTCTATACCCTACACTCTATACCATACACTCTATACCATACACTCTATACCCTACACTCTATACCCCACACTCTATACCCTACACTCTATACCATACACTCTATACCCTACACTCTATACCCTACACTCTATACCCTACACTCTACACCCTACACTCTATACCCTACACTCTATACCCTACACTCTATACCCTACACTCTAAACTCTATACCCTACACTCTAAACTCTACACTTTATACCCTACACTCTATAACATGCACTCTATACCCTACACTCTATACCCTACACTCTATACCCTACACTCTATACCCTACACTCTACACTCTATACCCTACACTCTATACCATACACTGTACACCATACACTCTATAGCATACACTCTATACCCTACACTCTACACTCTATACCCTACACTCTATACCCTACACTCTATACCCTACACTATACACTCTATACCCTACACTCTACACTTTATACCCTACTCTCTATACCCTACACTCTATACCCTACACTCTACAATGTGCACTCTATACCCTACACTCTATACCCTACACCCTACACTCTATACCCTACACTCTATACCCTACACTCTATACCCTACACTCTATACCCTACACTCTACACTCTATATACTACACTCTATGACATACACTCTATACACTACACTCTATACCTTACACTCTATACCCTACACTTTACATTCTACACCCTACACTCTACACTCTATTCCCTACACTCTATACCCTACACTCTATACCCTACACTCTATACCCTACACTCTATACCCTACACTCTACACTCTATACCCTACACTCTATACCCTACATTCTAATCCCTACATTCTAATCCCTACACTCTACACTCTATACCCTACACTCTATACCCTACACTCTATACCCTACACTCTACACCCTACACTCTACACCCTACACTCTAATCCCTACACTCTAATCCCTACACCCTACACTCTATAACCTACACTCTATACCCTACACTCTATACCCTACACTCTACACCCTACACTCTACACCCTACACTCTATACCCTACACTCTATACCCTACACTCTATACCCTACACTCTACACGTTATACCCTACACTCTATACCATACACTCTATACCCTACACTCTACACTTTATACCCTACACTCTATACCATACACTCTATACCCTACACTCTATACCCTACACTATACACTCTATACCCTACACTCTACACTGTATACCATACACTCTATGCCCCACACTCTCTACCCTAAACTCTACACTCTATACCCTACACTCTACACCCTACACTCTATACCCTACACTCTATACCCTACACTCTATACCCTACACTCTACACTCTATACCCTACACTCTATACCATACACTCTACACCCTACACTCTACACCCTACACTCTACACCCTACACTCTACACCCTACACTCTACACCCTACACTCTATACCCTACACTCTATACCCTACACTATACACTCTATACCCTACACTCTACACTCTACACTGTATACCATACACTCTATGCCCCACACTCTATACCCTAAACTCTACACTCTATATCCTACACTCTACACCCTAAGCTCTATACCCTACACTCTATACCCTACACTCTACACTCTATACCCTACACTCTATACCCTACACTCTATACCATACACTCTACACCCTACACTCTATACCCTACACTCTATACCCTACACTCTACAGTTTATACCCTACACTCTATACCCTACACTCTATACCCTGCACTCTACACCCTGCACTCTACACCCTGCACTCTACACCCAACACTCTATACCCTACACTCTACACCCTACACTCTATACCCTACACTCTACACTCTATACCCTACACTCTATAGCCTACACTCTATACCCTACACTCTATACCCTACACTCTATTCCCTACACTCTACACTCTATACCCTACACTCTATACCATACACTCTATACCCTACACTCTATACCATACACTCTATACCATACACTCTATACCCTACACTCTATACCCTACACTCTATACCTTACACTCTATACGATACACTCTATACCCTACACTCTATACCCTACACTCTATACCCTACATTCTACACCCTACACTCTATACCCTACACTCTATACCCTACACTCTATACCCTACACTCTAAACTCTATACCCTACACTCTACACTCTACACTTTATACCCTACACTCTATAACATGCACTCTATACCCTACACTCTATACCCTACACTCTATACCCTACACTCTATACCCTACACTCTACACTCTATACCCTACACGATATACCATACACTCTACACCATACACTCTATAGCATACACTCTATACCCTACACTCTACACTCTATACCCTACACTCTATACCCTACACTCTATACCCTACACTATACACTCTATACCCTACACTCTACACTTTATACCCTACTCTCTATACCCTGCACTCTATACCCTACACTCTACAACGTGCACTCTATACCCTACACTCTATACCCTACACCCTACACTCTATACCCTACACTCTATACCCTACACTCTATACCCTACACTCTATACCCTACACTCTACACTCTATACCCTACACTCTATAACATACACTCTATACACTACACTCTATACCTTACACTCTATACCCTACACTTTACATTCTACACCCTACACTCTACACTCTATTCCCTACACTCTATACCCTACACTCTATACCCTACAATCTATACCCTACACTCTATACCCTACACTCTACACTCTATACCCTACACTCTATACCCTACATTCTAATCCCTACACTCTAATCCCTACACTCTACACTCTATACCCTACACTCTATACCCTACACTCTATACCCTACACTCTACACCCTACACTCTACACCCTACACTCTAATCCCTACACTCTAATCCCTACACCCTACACTCTATAACCTACACTCTATACCCTACACTCTATACCCTACACTCTATACCCTACACTCTATACCCTACACTCTAAACTCTATACCCTACACTCTAAACTCTACACTTTATACCCTACACTCTATAACATGCACTCTATACCCTACACTCTATACCCTACACTCTATACCCTACACTCTATACCCTACACTCTACACTCTATACCCTACACTCTATACCATACACTGTACACCATACACTCTATAGCATACACTCTATACCCTACACTCTACACTCTATACCCTACACTCTATACCCTACACTCTATACCCTACACTATACACTCTATACCCTACACTCTACACTTTATACCCTACTCTCTATACCCTACACTCTATACCCTACACTCTACAATGTGCACTCTATACCCTACACTCTATACCCTACACCCTACACTCTATACCCTACACTCTATACCCTACACTCTATACCCTACACTCTATACCCTACACTCTACACTCTGTATACTACACTCTATGACATACACTCTATACACTACACTCTATACCTTACACTCTATACCCTACACTTTACATTCTACACCCTACACTCTACACTCTATTCCCTACACTCTATACCCTACACTCTATACCCTACACTCTATACCCTACACTCTATACCCTACACTCTACACTCTATACCCTACACTCTATACCCTACATTCTAATCCCTACATTCTAATCCCTACACTCTACACTCTATACCCTACACTCTATACCCTACACTCTATACCCTACACTCTACACCCTACACTCTACACCCTACACTCTAATCCCTACACTCTAATCCCTACACCCTACACTCTATAACCTACACTCTATACCCTACACTCTATACCCTACACTCTACACCCTACACTCTACACCCTACACTCTATACCCTACACTCTATACCCTACACTCTATACCCTACACTCTACACGTTATACCCTACACTCTATACCATACACTCTATACCCTACACTCTACACTTTATACCCTACACTCTATACCATACACTCTATACCCTACACTCTATACCCTACACTATACACTCTATACCCTACACTCTACACTGTATACCATACACTCTATGCCCCACACTCTCTACCCTAAACTCTACACTCTATACCCTACACTCTACACCCTACACTCTATACCCTACACTCTATACCCTACACTCTATACCCTACACTCTACACTCTATACCCTACACTCTATACCATACACTCTACACCCTACACTCTACACCCTACACTCTACACCCTACACTCTACACCCTACACTCTACACCCTACACTCTATACCCTACACTCTATACCCTACACTATACACTCTATACCCTACACTCTACACTCTACACTGTATACCATACACTCTATGCCCCACACTCTATACCCTAAACTCTACACTCTATATCCTACACTCTACACCCTAAGCTCTATACCCTACACTCTATACCCTACACTCTACACTCTATACCCTACACTCTATACCCTACACTCTATACCATACACTCTACACCCTACACTCTATACCCTACACTCTATACCCTACACTCTACACTTTATACCCTACACTCTATACCCTACACTCTATACCCTGCACTCTACACCCTGCACTCTACACCCTGCACTCTACACCCAACACTCTATACCCTACACTCTACACCCTACACTCTATACCCTACACTCTACACTCTATACCCTACACTCTATAGCCTACACTCTATACCCTACACTCTATACCCTACACTCTATTCCCTACACTCTACACTCTATACCCTACACTCTATACCATACACTCTATACCCTACACTCTATACCATACACTCTATACCATACACTCTATACCCTACACTCTATACCCTACACTCTATACCTTACACTCTATACGATACACTCTATACCCTACACTCTATACCCTACACTCTATACCCTACATTCTACACCCTACACTCTATACCCTACACTCTATACCCTACACTCTATACCCTACACTCTAAACTCTATACCCTACACTCTACACTCTACACTTTATACCCTACACTCTATAACATGCACTCTATACCCTACACTCTATACCCTACACTCTATACCCTACACTCTATACCCTACACTCTACACTCTATACCCTACACGATATACCATACACTCTACACCATACACTCTATAGCATACACTCTATACCCTACACTCTACACTCTATACCCTACACTCTATACCCTACACTCTATACCCTACACTATACACTCTATACCCTACACTCTACACTTTATACCCTACTCTCTATACCCTGCACTCTATACCCTACAATCTACTACGTGCACTCTATACCCTACACTCTATACCCTACACCCTACACTCTATACCCTACACTCTATACCCTACACTCTATACCCTACACTCTATACCCTACACTCTACACTCTATACCCTACACTCTATAACATACACTCTATACACTACACTCTATACCTTACACTCTATACCCTACACTTTACATTCTACACCCTACACTCTACACTCTATTCCCTACACTCTATACCCTACACTCTATACCCTACAATCTATACCCTACACTCTATACCCTACACTCTACACTCTATACCCTACACTCTATACCCTACATTCTAATCCCTACACTCTAATCCCTACACTCTACACTCTATACCCTACACTCTATACCCTACACTCTATACCCTACACTCTACACCCTACACTCTACACCCTACACTCTAATCCCTACACTCTAATCCCTACACCCTACACTCTATAACCTACACTCTATACCCTACACTCTATACCCTACACTCTACACCCTACACTCTACACCCTACACTCTATACCCTACACTCTATACCCTACACTCTATACCCTACACCCTACACTCTATAACCTACACTCTATACCCTACACTCTATACCCTACACTCTACACCCTACACTCTACACCCTACACTCTATACCCTACACTCTATACCCTACACTCTATACCCTACACCCTACACTCTACACCCTACACTCTACACCCTACACTCTACACTCTATACCCTACACTCTACACCCTGCACTCTGTACCCTACACTCTATACCCTACACTCTAAACTCTATACCCTACACTCTACACTCTATACCCTACACTCTATAACATACACTCTATACCCTACACTCTATACCCTACACTCTATACCCTACACTCTACACTATATACCTTACACTCTATACCCTACACTCTATACCCTACACTCTAAACTCTATACCCTACACTCTACACTCTATACCCTACACTCTATAACATACACTCTATACCCTACACTCTATACCCTACACTCTATACCCTACACTCTATACCCTACACTCTATACCATACACTCTACACCCTACACTCTATACCATACACTCTACACCATACACTCTATAGCATACACTCTATACCCTACACTATACACTCTATACCCTACACTCTATACCCTACACTCTATACCCTACACTATACACTCTATACCCTACACTCTACACTTTATACCCTACACTCTATACCCTACACTCTATACCCCACACTCTACAACTTGCACTCTATACCCTACACTCTATACCCTACACTCTACACTCTATACCCTACACTCTATACCCTACACTCTATACCCTACACTCTACACTGTATACCATACACTCTATGCCCCACACTCTATACCCTAAACTCTACATTCTATACCCTATACTCTACACCCTAAGCTCTATACCATACACTCTATACCCTACACTCTACACTCTATACCCTACACTCTATACCCTACACGCTATACCCTACACCCTACGCTCTATAAGCTATACTCTATACCCTACACTCTATACCCTACAGTCTATACCCTACACTCTATACCCTACACTCTATACCCTACACTCTACACTCTATACCCTACACTCTATACCCTACACTCTATACCCTACACTCTATACCCTACACTCTACACTCTATACCATACACTCTATGCCATACACTCTATACACTACACTCTATACCCTAAACTCTATACTCTATACCCTACACTCTATAACATACACTCTATACACTACACTCTATACCTTACACTCTATACCCTACACTTTGCACTCTACACCCTACACTCTACACTCTACATTCTATACCCTACACTCTATACCCTACACTCTCTACTCCACACTCTATACCCTACACTCTATACCCTACACTCTATACCCTACACTCTACACCCTACACTCTACACTCTATAGCCTACACTCTATACCCTACACTCTTTACCCTACACTCTATACACTACACTCTACACTTTATACCCTACACTCTATACCATACACTCTATACCCTACACTCTACAACCTGCACTCTATACCCTACACTCTATACCCTACACTCTACACTCTATACCCTACACTCTATGCCCTACACTCTTTACCCTACACTCTACACTCTATGCCCTACACTCTTTACCCTACACTCTACACTCTATACCCTACACTCTATACCCTACACTCTACACATTATACCCTACACTCTATGCCATACACTCTATACCCTACACTCCATACCCTACACTCTACACTTTATACCCCACACTCTATACCATACACTCTATACCCTACACTCTACACCTTACACTCTATACCCTACATTCTATCCCCTACACTCTACACTCTATACCCTACACTCTACACTCTACTCTATACCCTACACTCTATACCCTACACTCTACACTCTATACCCTACACTCTACACTCTACACACTACACTCTATACCCTACACTCTATACCCTACACTCTATACCCTACACTCTAATCCCTACACTCTTTACCCTACACTCTATACCATACACTCTACACCCTACACTCTACACCCTACACTCTATACCCTATACCCTACACTCTATACCCTACACTCTATACCCTACACTCTATACCCTACACTCTATACCCTACACTATACACTCTATACCCTACACTCTACGCTTTATACCCTACACTCTATACCCTACACTCTATACCCTACACTCTACACCCTACACTCTACACCCTACACTCTAATCCCTACACTCTAATCTCTACACCCTACAATCTATACCCTACACTCTATACCCTACACTCTATACCCTACACTCTACACCCTACACTCTACACTCTACACTCTATACCCTACACTCTATACCCTACACTCTATTCCTCACACCCTACACCCTACACTCTATACCCTACACTCTACACCCTACACTCTATACCCTACACTCTACACCCTGCACTCTGTACCCTACACTCTACACTCTTTACCCTACACTCTATACCCTACACTCTATACCCTACACTCTATACACTACACTCTACACTTTATACCCTACACTCTATACCATACACTCTATACCCTACACTCTACAACCTGCACTCTATACCCTACACTCTATACCCTACACTCTACACTCTATACCCTACACTCTATACCCTACACTCTTTACCCTACACTCTACACTCTATACCCTACACTCTATACCCTACACTCTCTACTCCACACTCTATACCCTACACTCTATACCCTACACTCTATACCCTACACTCTACACCCTACACTCTACACTCTATAGCCTACACTCTATACCCTACACTCTATACCCTACACTCTATACCCTACACTCTATACACTACACTCTACACTTTATATCCTACACTCTATACCATACACTCTATACCCTACACTCTACAACCTGCACTCTATACCCTACACTCTATACCCTACACTCTACACTCTATACCCTACACTCTATGCCCTACACTCTTTACCCTACACTCTACACTTTATGCCCTACACTCTTTACCCTACACTCTACACTCTATACCCTACACTCTATACCCTACACTCTACACTTTATACCCTACACTCTATACCATACACTCTATACCCTACACTCCATACCCTACTCTCTACACTTTATACCCCACACTCTATACCATACACTCTATACCCTACACTCTACACCTTACACTCTATACCCTACATTCTATCCCCTACACTCTACACTCTATACCCTACACTCTACACTCTACTCTATACCCTACACTCTATGCCCTACACTCTACACTCTATACCCTACACTCTACACCCTACACTCTATACCCTACACTCTATACCCTACACTCTACACTCTATACCCTACACTCTATACCCTACACTCTATACCCTACACTCTACACTGTATACCATACACTCTGTGCCCCACACTCTATACCCTAAACTCTACACTCTATACCCTATACTCTACACCCTAAGCTCTATACCATACACTCTATACCCTACACTCTACACTCTATACCCTACACTCTATACCCTACACGCTATACCCTACACCCTACGCTCTATAAGCTATACTCTATACCCTACACTCTATACCCTACACTCTATACCCTACACTCTATACCCTACACTCTATACCCTACACTCTATACCCTACACTCTACACTCTATACCCTACACTCTATACCCTACACTCTATACCCTACACTCTATACCCTACACTCTACACTCTATACCATACACTCTATACCATACACTCTATACACTACACTCTATACCCTAAACTCTATACTCTATACCCTACACTCTATAACATACACTCTATACACTACACTCTATACCTTACACTCTATACCCTACACTTTGCACTCTACACCCTACACTCTACACTCTACATTCTATACCCTACACTCTATACCCTACACTCTCTACTCCACACTCTATACCCTACACTCTATACCCTACACTCTATACCCTACACTCTACACCCTACACTCTACACTCTATAGCCTACACTCTATACCCTACACTCTATACCCTACACTCTATACCCTACACTCTATACACTACACTCTACACTTTATACCCTACACTCTATACCATACACTCTATATCCTACACTCTACAACCTGCACTCTATACCCTACACTCTACACCCTACACTCTACACTCTATACCCTACACTCTATGCCCTACACTCTTTACCCTACACTCTACACTCTATGCCCTACACTCTTTACCCTACACTCTACACTCTATACCCTACACTCTACACATTATACCCTACACTCTATACCATACACTCTATACCCTACACTCCATACCCTACACTCTACACTTTATACCCCACACTCTATACCATACACTCTATACCCTACACTCTACACCTTACACTCTATACCCTACATTCTATCCCCTACACTCTACACTCTATACCCAACACTCTACACTCTACTCTATACCCTACACTCTATACCCTACACTCTACACTCTATACCCTACACTCTACACTCTACACACTACACTCTATACCCTACACTCTATACCCTACACTCTATACCCTACACTCTAATCCCTACACTCTTTACCCTACACTCTATACCATACACTCTACACCCTACACCCTACACTCTACACCCTACACTCTATACCCTATACCCTACACTCTATACCCTACACTCTATACCCTACACTCTATACCCTACACTATACACTCTATACCCTACACTCTACGCTTTATACCCTACACTCTATACCCTACACTCTATACCCTACACTCTACACCCTACACTCTACACCCTACACTCTAATCCCTACACTCTAATCTCTACACCCTACACTCTATACCCTACACTCTATACCCTACACTCTATACCCTACACTCTACACCCTACACTCTACACTCTACACTCTATACCCTACACTCTATACCCTACACTCTATTCCTCACACCCTACACTCTACACCCTACACTCTATACCCTACACTCTACACCCTACACTCTATACCCTACACTCTACACCCTGCACTCTGTACCCTACACTCTACACTCTTTACCCTACACTCTATACCCTACACTCTATACCCTACACTCTATACACTACACTCTACACTTTATACCCTACACTCTATACCATACACTCTATACCCTACACACTACAACCTGCACTCTATACCCTACACTCTATACCCTACACTCTACACTCTATACCCTACACTCTATACCCTACACTCTTTACCCTACACTCTACACTCTATACCCTACACTCTATACCCTACACTCTCTACTCCACACTCTATACCCTACACTCTATACCCTACACTCTATACCCTACACTCTACACCCTACACTCTACACTCTATAGCCTACACTCTATACCCTACACTCTATACCCTACACTCTATACCCTACACTCTATACACTACACTCTACACTTTATATCCTACACTCTATACCATACACTCTATACCCTACACTCTACAACCTGCACTCTATACCTTACACTCTATACCCTACTTTCTACTCTCTATACCCTACACTCTATGCCCTACACTCTTTACCCTACACTCTACACTCTATGCCCTACACTCTTTACCCTACACTCTACACTCTATACCCTACACTCTATACCCTACACTCTACACTTTATACCCTACACTCTATACCATACACTCTATACCCTACACTCCATACCCTACTCTCTACACTTTATACCCCACACTCTATACCATACACTCTATACCCTACACTCTACACCTTACACTCTATACCCTACATTCTATCCCCTACACTCTACACTCTATACCCTACACTCTACACTCTACTCTATACCCTACACTCTATACCCTACACTCTAAACTCTATACCCTACACTCTACACCCTACACTCTATACCCTACACTCTATACCCTACACTCTATACCCTACACTCTAATCCCTACACTCTATACCCTACACTCTATACCATACACTCTACACCCTACACCCTACACTCTACACCCTACACTCTATACCCTATACCCTACACTCTATACCCTACACTCTATACCCTACACTCTATACCCTACACTATACACTCTATACCCTACACTCTACGCTTTATACCCTACACTCTATACCCTACACTCTATACCCTACACTCTACACCCTACACTCTACACCCTACACTCTAATCCCTACACTCTAATCCCTACACCCTACACTCTATACCCTACACTCTATACCCTACACTCTATACCCTACACTCTACACCCTACACTCTACACTCTATACCCTACACTCTATACCCTACACTCTATACCTCACACCCTACACTCTACACCCTTCACTCTATACCCTACACTCTACACCCTACACTCTATACCCTACACTCTACACCCTGCACTCTGTACCCTACACTCTACACTCTTTACCCTACACTCTATACCCTACACTCTATACACTACACTCTACACTTTATACCCTACACTCTATACCGTACACTCTATACCCTACACTCTACAACCTGCACTCTATACCCTACACTCTATACCCTACACTCTACACTCTATACCCTACACTCTATACCCTACACTCTTTACCCTACACTCTACACTCTATACCCTACACTCTATACCCTACACTCTACACATTATACCCTACACTCTATACCATACACTCTATACCCTACACTCCATACCCTAAACTCTACACTTTATACCCCACACTCTATACCATACACTCTATACCCTACACTCTACACCTTACACTCTATACCCTACATTCTATCCGCTACACTCTACACTCTATACCCTACACTGTACTCTATACCCTACACTCTATACCCTACACTCTACACTCTATACCCTACACTCTACACCCTACACTCTATACCCTACACTCTATACCCTACACTTTATACCCTACACTCTAATCCCTACACTCTATACCCTACACTTTATACCATACACTCTACACCCTACACCCTACACTCTACACCCTACACTCTATACCCTATACCCTACACTCTATACCCTACACTCTATACCCTACACTATACACTCTATACCCTACACTCTACGCTTTATACCCTACACTCTATACCCTACACTCTATACCCTACACTCTATACCCTACACTCTACACCCTACACTCTACACCCTACACTCTAATCCCTACACTCTAATCCCTTCACCCTACACTCTATACCCTACACTCTATACCCTACACTCTATACCCTACATTCTACACCCTACACTCTACACTCTACACTCTATACCCTACACTTTATACCCTACACTCTATACCCTACACCCTACACTCTACACCCTACACTCTATACCCTACACTCTACACCCTACACTCTATACCCTACACTCTACACCCTGCACTCTGTACCCTACACTCTACACTCTTTACCCTACACTCTATACCCTACACTCTATACCCTACACTGTACACTCTATACCTTACACTCTATACCCTACACTCTATACCCTACACTCTAAACTCTATACCCTACACTCTACACTCTATACCCTACACTCTATAACATACACTCTATACCCTACACTCTATACCCTACACTCTATACCATACACTCTATACCCTACACTCTATACCCTACACTCTATACCCTACACTCTATACCCTACACTCTATCCCCTATACCCTACACTCTACACCATACAGTCTACACTCTATACCCTACACTCTATACCCTACACTCTACACCCTGCACTCTGTACCCTACACTCTACACTTTTTACCCTACACTCTATACCCTACACTCTACAACCTGCACTCTATACCCTACACTCTATACCCTACACTCTATACCCTACACTCTATACCCTACACTCTACACCCTACACTCTAATCCCTACACTCTAATCCCTACACTCTAATCCCTACACCCTATACCCTACACTCTATACCCTACACTCTATACCCTACACTCTATACCCTACACCCTACACTCTACACCCTACACTCTACACTCTATACCCTACACTCTACACCCTAAACTCTACACCCTACACTCTACACTCTATACCCTACACTCTACACCCTGCACTCTGTACCCTACACTCTACACTCTTTACCCTACACTCTATACCCTACACTCTATACCCCACACTCTATACCCTACACTCTAAACTCTATACCCTACACTCTACACTCTATACCCTACACTCTATAACATACACTCTATACCCTACACTCTATACCCTACACTCTACACCCTACACTCTATACCATACACTCTACACCATACACTCTATACCCTACACTCTACAACCTGCACTCTACAACCTGCAATCGATACCCTACACTCTATACCCTACACTCTACATTCTATACACTACACTCTATACCCTACACTCTATACCCTACACTCTATACCCTACACTCTACACTCTATACCCTACACTCTATACCCTACACTCTACACTCTATACCCTACACTCTACTCCCTACACTCTACACCCTACCGTCTATACCCTACACTCTACACTCTATACCTTACACTCTACACTCTATTCCCTACACTCTATACCCTACACTCTATACCCTACATTCTATACCCTACACTCTACACTCTATACCCTACACTCTATACCCTACACTCCATACCGTACACTCTATACCCTACACTCTACACTCTATACCCTACACTTTACATTCTACACCCTACACTCTACACTCTATTCCCTACACTCTATACCCTACACTCTATACCCTACACTCTAATTCCTACACTCTAATCCCTACACTCTACACTCTATACCCTACACTCTATACCCTACACTCTATACCCTACACTCTACACCCTACACTCTACACCCTACACTCTAATCCCTACACTCTAATCCCTACACCCTACACTCTATAACCTACACTCTATACCCTACACTCTATACCCTACACTCTACACCCTACACTCTACACCCTACACTCTATACCCTACACTCTATACCCTACACTCTATACCCTACACCCTACACTCTACACCCTACACTCTACACCCTACACTCTACACCCTACACTCTACACTCTATACCCTACACTCTACACCCTGCACTCTGTACCCTACACTCTACACTCATTACCCTACACTCTATACCCTACACTCTATACCCTACACTCTACACTATATACCTTACACTCTATACCCTACACTCTATACCCTACACTCTAAACTCTATACCCTACACTCTACACTCTATACCCTACACTCTATAACATACACTCTGTACCCTACACTCTATACCCTACACTATATACCCTACACTCTATACCCTACACTATACACTCTATACCCTACACTCTACACTTTATACCCTACACTCTATACCCTACACTCTATACCCTACACTCTACAACCTGCACTCTATACCCTACACTCTATACCCTACACTCTACACTCTATACCCTACACTCTATACCCTGCACTCTATACCCTACACTCTACACTGTATACCATACACTCTATGCCCCACACTCTATACCCTAAACTCTACACTCTATACCCTACACTCTACACCCTAAGCTCTATACCATACACTCTATACCCTACACTCTACACTCTATACCCTACACTCTATACCCTACACTCTATACCCTACACCCTACGCTCTATAAGCTACACTCTATACCCTACACTCTATACCCTACACTCTATAACCTACACTCTATACCTTACACTCTATACCCTACACTCTATACCCTACACTCTATACCCTACACTCTACACTCTATACCCTACACTCTATACCCTACACTCTATACCCTACACTCTATACCCTACACTCTATACCCTACACTCTATACCCTACACTATATACCCTACACTCTATACCCTACACTATACACTCTATACCCTACACTCTACACTTTATACCCTACACTCTATACCCTACACTCTATACCCTACACTCTACAACCTGCACTCTATACCCTACACTCTATACCCTACACTCTACACTCTATACCCTACACTCAATACCATACACTCTATACCCTACACTCTACACTGTATACCATACACTCTATGCCCCACACTCTATACCCTAAACTCTACACTCTATACCCTACACTCTACACCCTAAGCTCTATACCATACACTCTATACCCTACACTCTACACTCTATACCCTACACTCTATACCCTACACTCTATACCCTACACCCTACGCTCTATAAGCTACACTCTATACCCTACACTCTATACCCTACACTCTATAACCTACACTCTATACCTTACACTCTATACCCTACACTCTATACCCTACACTCTATACCCTACACTCTACACTCTATACCCTACACTCTATACCCTACACTCTATACCCTACACTCTATACCCTACACTCTATACCCTACACTCTACACTCTATACCATACACTCTATACCATACACTCTATACACTACACTCTATACCCTAAACTCTACACTCTATACCCTACACTCTATAACATACACTCTATACCCTACACTCTATACCTTACACTCTATACCCTACACTTTGCACTCTACACCCTACACTCTACACTCTACATTCTATACCCTACACTCTATACCCTACACTCTCTACTCCACACTCTATACCCTACACTCTATACCCTACACTCTATACCCTACACTCTACACCCTACACTCTACACTCTATAGCCTACACTCTATACCCTACACTCTATACCCTACACTCTATACCCTACACTCTATACACTACACTCTACACTTTATACCCTACACTCTATACCATACACTCTATACCCTACACTCTACAACCTGCACTCTATACCCTACACTCTATACCCTACACTCTACACTCTATACCCTACACTCTATGCCCTACACTCTTTACCCTACAATCTACACTCTATACCCTACACTCTATACCCTACACTCCACACTTTATACCATACACTCTATACCATACACTCTATACCCTACACTCCATACCCTACACTCTACACTTTATACCCCACACTCTATACCATACACTCTATACCCTACACTCTACACCTTACACTCTATACCCTACATTCTATCCCCTACACTCTACATTATATACCCTACACTCTACACTCTACTCTATACCCTACACTCTATACCCTACACTCTACACTCTACACCCTACACTCTACACTCTACACCCTACACTCTATACGCTACACTCTATACCCTACACTCTATACCCTACACTCTAACCCCTACACTCTATACCCTACACTCTATACCATACACTCTCCACCCTACACCCTACACTCTACACCCTACACTCTATACCCTATACCCTACACTCTATACCCTACACTCTATACCCTACACTCTATACCCTACACTATACACTCTATACCCTACACTCTACGCTTTATACCCTACACTCTATACCCTACACTCTATACCCTACACTCTACACCCTACACTCTACACCCTACACTCTAATCCCTACACTCTTATCCCTACACCCTACACTCTATACCCTACATTCTATACCCTACACTCTATAACCTACACTCTACACCCTACACTCTACACTCTATACCCTACACTCTATACCCTACACTCTATACCTCACACCCTACACTCTACACCCTACACTCTATACCCTACACTCTACACACTACACTCTATACCCTACACTCTACACCCTGCACTCTGTACCCTACACTCTACACTCTTTACCCTACACTCTATACCCTACACTCTATACCCTACACTCTATACACTACACTCTACACTTTATACCCTACACTCTATACCATACACTCTATACCCTACACTCTACAACCTGCACTCTATACTCTACACTCTATACCCTACACTCTATACCCTACACTCTCTACTCCACACTCTATACCCTACACTCTATACCCTACACTCAATACCCTACACTCTACACCCTACACTCTACACTCTATAGCCTACACTCTATACCCTACACTCTATACCCTACACTCTATACCCTACACTCTATACACTACACTCTACACTTTATACCCTACACTCTATACCATACACTCTATACCCTACACTCTACAACCTGCACGCTATACCCTACACTCTATACCCTACACTCTACACTCTATACCCTACACTCTATGCCCTACACTCTTTACCCTACACTCTACACTCTATACCCTACACTCTATACCCTACACTCTACACTTTATACCACACACTCTATACCATACACTCTATACCCTACACTCCATACCCTACACTCTACACTTTATACCCCACACTCTATACCATACACTCTATACCCTACACTCTACACCTTACACGCTATACCCTACATTCTATCCCCTACACTCTTCACTCTATAACCTACACTCTACACTCTACTCTATACCCTACACTCTATACCCTACACTCTACACTCTATACCCTACACTCTACACTCTACACCCTACACTCTATACCCTACACTCTATACCCTACACTCTAATCCCTACACTCTATACCCTACACTCTATACCATACACTCTCCACCCTACACCCTACACTCTACACCCTACACTCTATACCCTATACCCTACACTCTATACCCTACACTCTATACCCTACACTCTATACCCTACACTATACACTCTATACCCTACACTCTACGCTTTATACCCTACACTCTATACCCTACACTCTATACCCTACACTCTACACCCTACACTCTACACCCTACACTCTAATCCCTACACTCTTATCCCTACACCCTACACTCTACACCCTACACTCTATACCCTACACTCTATACCCTACACTCTACACCCTACACTCTACACTCTAAACTCTATACCCTACACTCTATACCCTACACTCTATACCTCACACCCTACACTCTACACCCTACACTCTATACCCTACACTCTACACCCTACACTCTATACCCTACACTGTACACCCTGCACTCTGTACCCTACACTCTACACTCTTTACCCTACACTCTATATCCTACACTCTATACCCTACACTCTATACACTACACTCTACACTTTATACCCTACACTCTATACCATACACTCTATACCCTACACTCTACAACCTGCACTCTATACTCTACACTCTATACCCTACACTCTACACTCTATACCCTACACTCTATACCCTACACTCTTTACCCTACACTCTACACTCTATACCCTACACTCTACACTTTATACCCTACACTCTATACCATACACTCTATACCCTACACTCCATACCCTAAACTCTACACTTTATACCCCACACTCTATACCATACACTCTATATCCTACACTCTACACCTTACACTCTATACCCTACATTCTATCCGCTACACCCTACACTCTATACCCTACACTCTATACCCTACACTCTACACCCTACACTCAACACTCTAAACTCTATACCCTACACTCTATACCCTACACTCTATACCTCACACCCTACACTCTACACCCTACACTCTATACCCTACACTCTACACCCTACACTCTATACCCTACACTCTACACCCTGCACTCTGTACCCTACACTCTACACTCTTTACCCTACACTCTATACCCTACACTCTATACCCTACACACTACACACTACACTTTATACCCTACACTCTATACCATACACTCTATACCCTACACTCTACAACCTGCACTCTATACTCTACACTCTATACCCTACACTCTACACTCTATACCCTACACTCCATACCCTACACTCTTTACCCTACACTCTACACTCTATACCCTACACTCTATACCCTACACTCTACACTTTATACCCTACACTCTATACCATACACTCTATACCCTACACTCCATACCCTAAACTCTACACTTTATACCCCACACTCTATACCATACACTCTATACCCTACACTCTACACCTTACACTCTATACCCTTCATTCTATCCGCTACACTCTACACTCTATACCCTACACTCTACACTCTACTCTATACCCTACACTCTATACCCTACACTCTACACTCTATACCCTACACTCTACACTCTACACCCTACACTCTATACCCTACACTCTATACACTACACTCTATACCCTACACTCTAATCCCTACACTCTATACCCTACACTTTATACCATACACTCTACACCCTACACCCTACACTCTACACCCTACACTCTATACCCTATACCCTACACTCTATACCCTACACTCTATACCCTACACTATACACTCTATACCCTACACTCTACGCTTTATACCCTACACTCTATACCCTACACTCTATACCCTACACTCTATACCCTACACTCTACACCCTACACTTTACACCCTACACTCTAATCCCTACACTCTAATCCCTACACCCTACACTCTATACCCTACACTCTATACCCTACACTCTATACCCTACACTCTACACCCTACACTCTACACTCTATACCCTACACTCTATACCCTACACTCTATACCCTACACTCTACACTCTAAACTCTATACCCTACACTCTATACCCTACACTCTATACCTCACACCCTACACTCTACACCCTACACTCTATACCCTACACTCTACACCCTACACTCTATACCCTACACTCTACACCCTGCACTCTGTACCCTACACTCTACACTCTTTACCCTACACTCTATACCCTACACTCTATACCCTACACTCTATACACTACACTCTACACTTTATACCCTACACTCTATACCATACACTCTATACCCTACACTCTACAACCTGCACTCTATACTCTACACTCTATACCCTACACTCTACACTCTATACCCTACACTCTATACCCTACACTCTTTACCCTACACTCTACACTCTATACCCTACACTCTATACCCTACACTCTACACTTTATACCCTACACTCTATACCATACACTCTATACCCTACACTCCATACCCTAAACTCTACACTTTATACCCCACACTCTATACCATACACTCTATACCCTACACTCTACACCTTACACTCTATACCCTACATTCTATCCGCTACACTCTACACTCTATACCCTACACTCTACACTCTACTCTATACCCTACACTCTATACCCTACACTCTACACTCTATACCCTACACTCTACACTCTACACCCTACACTCTATACCCTACACTCTATACCCTACACTCTATACCCTACACTCTAATCCCTACACTCTATACCCTACACTTTATACCATACACTCTACACCCTACACCCTACACCCTACACTCTATACCCTATACCCTACACTCTATACCCTACACTCTATAACCTACACTATACACTCTATACCCTACACTCTACGCTTTATACCCTACACTCTATACCCTACACTCTATACCCTACACTCTATACCCTACACTCTACACCCTACACTCTACACCCTACACTCTAATCCCTACACTCTAATCCCTACACCCTACACTCTATACCCTACACTCTATACCCTACACTCTATACCCTACACTCTACACCCTACACTCTACACTCTACACTCTATACCCTACACTCTATACCCTACACTCTATGCCCTACACCCTACACCCTACACTCTATACCCTACACTCTACACCCTACACTCTATACCCTACACTCTACACCCTGCACTCTGTACCCTACACTCTACACTCTTTACCCTACACTCTATACCCTACACTCTATACCCTACACTCTATACCCTACACTCTATACCCTACACTCTACACTCTATACCTTACACTCTATACCCAACACTCTATACCCTACACTCTAAACTCTACACCCTACACTCTACACTCTATACCCTACACTCTATAACATACACTCTATACCCTACACTCTATACCCTACACTCTATACCATACACTCTATACCCTACACTCTACACCCTACACTCTATAGCCTACACTCTATAACCTACACTCTAATCCCTACACTTTACACTCTATACCCTACACTCTATACCCTACACTCTATACCCTACACTCTATACCCTACACCCTACACTCTACACCCTACACTCTACACTCTATACCCTACACTCTACACCCTACACCCTACACTCTATACCCTACACTCTACACCCTGCACTCTGTACCCTACACTCTACACTCTTTACCCTACACTCTATACCCTACACTCTACAACCTGCACTCTATACCCTACACTCTATACCCTACACTCTATACCCTACACTCTACACCCTACACTCTAATCCCTACACTCTAATCCCTACACTCTAATCCCTACACCCTATACCCTACACTCTATACCCTACACTCTATACCCTACACTCTATACCCTACACCCTACACTCTACACCCTACACTCTACACTCTATACCCTACACTCTACACCCAACACTCTACACCCTACACTCTACACTCTATACCCTACACTCTACACCCTGCACTCTGTACCCTACACTCTACACTCTTTACCCTACACTCTATACCCTACACTCTATACCCTACACTCTAAACTCTATACCCTACACTCTACACTCTATACCCTACACTCTATAACATACACTCTATACCCTACACTCTATACCCTACACTCTACACCCTACACTCTATACCATACACTCTACACCCTACACTCTATACCATACACTCTACACCATACACTCTATAGCATACACTCTATACCCTACACTATACACTCTATACCCTACACTCTATACCCTACACTCTATACCCTACACTATACACTCTATGCCGTACACTCTACACTTTATACCCTACACTCTATACCCTACACTCTATACCCTACACTCTATACCCTACACTCTACAACCTGCACTCTACAACCTGCAATCTATACCCTACACTCTATACCCTACACTCTACACTCTATACCCTACACTCTATACCCTACACTCTATACCCTACACTCTATACCCTACACTCTACACTCTATACCCTACACTCTATAGCCTACGCTCTACGCCCTACACTCTATACCCTGCACTCTATACCCTACACTCTACACTCTATACCCTACACTCTACTCCCTACACTCTACACCCTACCGTCTATACCCTACACTCTACACTCTATACCTTACACTCTACACTCTATTCCCTACACTCTATACCCTACACTCTATACCCTACATTCTATACCCTACACTCTACACTCTGAACCCTGTTCACACAGGTTATATACAGATGATCAGGTTTTTAAATACATCAGATAGGGATTGCATACATTAGTTAGGACTGCTCTGATAAGGGTATACCGTGAAGATTGGTAGAGCAGCTTAGTATACATTTTTTGCAAAAAACGTATCAACCAAATACCCTGTTTTTTACATCTTTTACTAGCACTTGCGGATTACTGCAACATTTTTTCAAACTGAGTGTTTTTGGTTTTACTATTCTCTTTTGTGTCTTCAGGTTTCTTGGTGGTGTGTGAACATGATCATACAGACTTGTTCACTGTGCAAGTAGCCCATGTGTTCCTGTACTCTACACTCTATACCCTACACTCTATACCCTACACTCCATACCGTACACTCTATACCCTACACTCTACACTCTATACCCTACACTCTTTACGCCACACTCTATACCCTACAGTCTATACCCTACACTCTATACCCTACACTCTACACTCTATACCATACACTCTACACTCTATACCCTACACTCTATCCCCTACACTCTATACCCTACACCCTACACTCTATACCCTACACTCTATACCCTACACTCAACACCCTACACTCTACACCCTACACCCTACACTCTATACCCTACACTCTACACTTTATACACTACACTCTATACCCTACACTCTATACCCTGCACTCTACACCCTGCACTCTACACCCAACACTCTAAACCCTACACTCTATACCCTACACGTTATACCCTACACTCTACACTCTATACCCTACACTCTATAGCCTACACTCTATATCCTACAGTATATACCCTACACTCTATACCCTACACTCTACACCTTACACTCTACACTCTATTCCCTACACTCTATACCCTACACTCTATACCCTACACTCTATACCCTACACTCTACACTCTATACCCTACACCCTACACTCTATACCCTACACTCTACACTCTATATCCTACACTCTATACCCTGCACTCTACACCCTGCACTCTACACCCAACACTCTATACCCTACACTCTACACCCTACACTCTATACCCTACACTCGATAACCTACACTCTACACTCTATACCATACACTCTACACCCTACACTCTAATCCCTACACTCTACACTCTATACCCTACACTCTATACCATACACTCTATACCCTACACTCTATACCATACACTCTATACCATACACTCTATACCCTACACTCTATACCCTACACTCTACACCCTACACTCTATAGCTTACACTCTATACCCTACACTCTATACCCTACACTCTAAACTCTATACCCTACACTCTACACTCTATACCCTACACTCTATAACATACACTCTATACCCTACACTCTATACACTACACTCTATAACCTACACTCTATACCATACACTCTATACCATACACTCTACACTCTATACCCTACACTCTATACCATACACTCTACACCATACACTCTATAGCATACACTCTATACCCTACACTCTACACTCTATACCCTACACTCTATACCCTACACTCTATACCCTACACTATACACTCTATACCCTACACTCTACACTTTATACCCTACTCTCTATACCCTACACTCTATACCCTACACTCTACAACCTGCACTCTATATCCTACACTCTATACCCTACAACTTACACTCTATACCCTACACTCTATACCCTACACTCTATACCCTACACTCTATACCCTACACTCTATAGTCTACACTCTATAGCCTGCACTCTACACTCTACTCTATACCCTACACTCTATACCCTACACTCTAATCCCTACACTCTACACTCTATACCCTACACTCTATACCCTACACTCTATACCCTACACTCTACACCCTACACTCTACACCCTACACTCTAATCCCTACACTCTAATCCCTACACTCTAATCCCTACACCCTACACTATATACCCTACACTCTATACCCTACACTCTATACCCTACACCCTACACTCTACACCCTACACTCTACACCCTACACTCTACACTCTATTCCCTACACTCTACACCCTGCACTCTGTACCCTACACTCTACACTCTTTACCCTACACTCTATACCCTACATTCTATACCCTACACTCTATACCCTACACTCTAATCCCTACACTCTACACTCTATACCCTACAATCTATACCCTACACTCTATACCCTACACTCTACACCCTACACTCTACACCCTACACTCTAATCCCTACACTCTAATCCCTACACTCTAATCCCTACACCCTACACTCTATACCCTACACTCTATACCCTACACTCTATACCCTACACTCTACACTATATACTCTACACTCTATAGCCTACACTCTATACCCTACACTCTATACCCTACACTCTATACCCTACACTCTATACCCTACACTTTATACCCTACACCCTATACCATACACTCTATACCCTACACTCTACAACCTGCACTCTATACCCTACACTCTATACCCTACACCCTACACTTTATACCCTTCACTCTATACCCTACACTCTATACCCTACACTCTATACCCTACACTCTACACCCTACACTCTACACTCTACACTCTATACCCTACACTCTACACCCTGCACTCTGTACCCTACACTCTACACTCTTTACCCTACACTCTATACCCTACACTCTATACCCTACACTCTACACTTTATACCCTACACTCTATACCATACACTCTATACCCTACACTCTACACTTTATACCCTACACTCTATACCATACACTCTATACCCTACACTCTGTACCCTACACTATACACTCTATACCCTACACTCTACACTGTATACCATACACTCTATGCCCCACACTCTCTACCCTAAACTCTACACTCTATACCCTACACTCTACACCCTACACTCTAAACCCTACACTCTATACCCTACACTCTATACCCTACACTCTACACTCTATACCCTACACTCTATACCATACACTCTACACCCTACACTCTACACCCTACACTCTACACCCTACACTCTACACCCTACACTTTACACCCTACACTCTATACCCTACACTCTATACCCTACACTATACACTCTATACCCTACACTCTACACCCTGCACTCTGTACCCTACACTCTATACCCTACACTCTACACTCTGTACCCTACACTCTATACCCTACACTCTATACCCTACACTCTATACCCTACACTCTATACCCTACACTCTACACTCTATACCCTACACTCTATACCATACACTCTACACCCTACACTCTATACCATACACAGTGTAGGGCGTAGGGTGTAGAGTGTGGGGTGTAGAGTGGTGTAGAGTGTAGGATGTAGAGTGTATGGTATAGAGTGTAGGGTATAGAGTATAGCGTGTATGGTATAGAGTGTAGTGTATAGAGTGTAGGGTATAGGGTATAGAGTGTAGGGTATAGAGTGTAGGGTATAGATTTTAGAGTGTAGGGTATAGAGTGTAAGGTATAGAGTGTAGGGTGTTTAGTGTAGGGTATAGAGTGTAGGGTATAGAGTGTATGGTATAGAGTGTAGGGTATAGAGTGTATGGTATAGAGTGTAGAGTGTAGGGTATAGAGTGTATTTTATAGAGTGTAGGGTATAGAGTGTAGAGTGTAGGGTATAGAGTGTAGGGTATAGAGTGTAGAGTGTAGGGTATAGAGTGTAGGGTATAGAGTGTAGAGTGTAGGGTATAGAGTGTAGGGTATAGAGTGTAGGGTATAGAGTGTAGAGTGTAGGGATTAGAGTGTAGGGATTAGAGTGTAGGGTATAGAGTGTAGAGTGTAGAGTATAGAGTGTAGGGTATAGAGTGTAGGAATTAGAGTGTAGGGATTAGAGTGTAGGGATTAGAGTGTAGGGATTAGAGTGTAGGGTATAGAGTGTAGGGTATAGAGTGTAGGGTATTGTGTGTATGGTATTGAGTGTAGGGGATAAAGTGTAGAGTGTATGGTATAGAGTGTAGGGTATAGAGCGTAAAGTGTAGGGTATAGAGTGTATGGTATAGAGTGTAGGGTGTAGAGTGTATGGTATAGAGTGTAGGGTATAGAGTGTAGAGTGGAGGGTATAGAGTGGAGGGTATAGAGTGTAGGGTATAGAGTGTAGGGTATAGAGTGTAGGGTATAGAGTGTAGGGTACAGAGTGTAGAGTGTAGGGTATAGAGTGTAGGGTACAGAGTGCAGGGTGTAGAGTGTAGGGTATAGAGTGTATAGTGTAGGGTATAGAGTGTAGGGTATAGAGTGTAGGGTGTAAAGTGTAGGGTGTAGAGTGTAGGGTGTAGAGTGTAGGGTGTAGAGTGTAGGGTGTAGAGTGTATGGTATAGAGTGTAGGGTATAGAGTGTAGAGTGTAGGGTATAGAGTGTAGGGTATAGAGTGTAGGGTATAGAGTGTAGGGTATAGAGTGTAGGGTGTAGAGTGTAGGGTATAGAGTGTAGAGTTTAGGGTAGATAGTGTGGGGCATAGAGTGTATGGTATACAGTGTAGAGTGTAGGGTATAGAGTGCATAGTGTAGGGTATAGAGTGTAGGGTATAGAGTGTATGGTATAGAGTGTAGGGTATAAAGTGTAGAGTGTAGGGTATAGAGTGTATGGTATAGAGTGTAGGGTATAAAGTGTAGAGTGTAGGGTATAGAGTGTAGGGTATAGAGTGTAGGGTATAGAGTGTAGGGTAAAGAGTGTAGAGTGTAGGGTACAGAGTGCAGGGTGTAGAGTGTAGGGTATAGAGTGTAGAGTGTAGAGTGTAGGGTGTAGAGTGTAGGGTATAGAGTGTAGGGTATAGAGTGTAGGATATAGAGTGAAGGGTATAAAGTGTAGGGTGTAAGGTATAGAGTGTAGGGTATAGAGTGCAGGTTGTAGAGTGTAGGGTATAGAGTGTATGGGATAGGGTGTAGGGTATAAAATGTAGGGTATAGAGTGTAGGGTATAGAGTGTAGGGTATAGAGTGTAGGGTATAGAGTGTAGGGTAAAGAGTGTAGAGTGTAGGGTACAGAGTGCAGGGTGTAGAGTGTAGGGTATAGAGTGTAGAGTGTAGAGTGTAGGGTGTAGAGTGTAGGGTATAAAGTGTAGGGTATAGAGTGTAGGGTATAGAGTGAAGGGTATAAAGTGTAGGGTGTAGGGTATAGAGTGTAGGGTATAGAGTGCAGGTTGTAGAGTGTAGGGTATAGAGTGTATGGTATAGGGTGTAGGGTATAAAGTGTAGGGTATAGAGTGTAGGGTATAGAGTGTAGGGTATAGAGTGTAGGGTATAGAGTGTAGGGTATAGAGTGTAGGCTATAGAGTGTAGAGTATATAGTGTAGAGTGTAGGGTATAGAGTGTAGGGTATAGAGTGTAGGGTATAGAGTGTAGGGTGTAGGGATTAGAGTGTAGGGATTAGAGTGTAGGGTGTAGAGTGTAGGGTGTAGAGTGTAGGGTATAGAGTGCAGGGTATAGAGTGTAGGGTATAGAGTGTAGAGTGTAGGGATTAGAGTGTAGGGTATAGAGTGTAGGGTATAGAATGTAGGGTATAGAGTGTAGGGTAAAGAGTGTAGAGTGTAGGGTACAGAGTGCAGGGTGTAGAGTGTAGGGAATAGAGTGTAGAGTGTAGGGTGTAGAGTGTAGGGTGTAGAGTGTAGGGTGTAGAGTGTAGGGTGTAGGGTATAGAGTGTAGGGTATAGAGTGTAGGGTATATAGTGTAGGGTGTAGGGATTAGAGTGTAGGGATTAGAGTGTAGGGATTAGAGTGTAGGGTGTAGAGTGTAGGGTGTAGAGTGTAGGGTATAGAGTGTAGGGTATAGAGTGTAGGGTATAGAGTGTAGAGTGTAGGGATTAGAGTGTAGGGTATAGAGTGTAGGGTATAGAGTAGAGTGTAGAGTGTAGGCTATAGAGTGTAGACTATAGAGTGTAGGGTATAGAGTGTAGGGTATAGAGTGTAGGGTATAGAGTGTAGGGTATAGAGTGTAAGGTGTAGGGTATAGAGTGTAGGGTATAGAGTGCAGGTTGTAGAGTGTAGGGTATAGAGTGTAGGGTATAGAGAGTAGGGTATAAAGTGTAGAGTGTAGGGTATAGAGTGTATAGTGTAGGGTATAGAGTGTAGGGTATAGAGTGTAGAGTGTAGGGTATAGAGTGTATGCTATAGAGTGTATGGTGTAGAGTGTATGGTATAGAGTGTAGGGTATAGAGTGTAGAGTGTATGGTATAGAGTGTATGGTATAGAGTGTAGGGTATAGAGTGTAGGGTATAGAGTGTAGGGTATAGAGTGTATGTTATAGAGTGTAGGGTATAGAGTGTAGAGTGTAGGGTATAGAGTTTAGAGTGTAGGGTATAGAGTGTAGGGTATAGAGTGTAAGGTATAGAGTGTAGGGTGTAGAGTGTAGGGTATAGAGTGTAGGGTATAGAGTGTATGGTATAGAATGTATGGTATAGAGTGTACGGTATAGAGTGTATGGTATAGAGTGTAGGGTATAGAGTGTAGAGTGTAGGGATTAGAGTGTAGGGTGTAGAGTGTATGATATAGAGTGTAGAGTGTAGGTTATCGAGTGTAGGGTATAGAGTGTAGGGTGTAGAGTGTAGGGTATAGAGTGTTGGGTGTAGAGTGCAGGGTGTAGAGTGCAGGGTATAGAGTGTAGGATATAGAGTGTAGAGTGTAGGGTATAGAGTGTAGGGTGTAGGGTATAGAGTGTAGAGTGTAGGGTATAGAGTGTAGGGTATAGAGTGTAGGGTATAGAGTGTAGGATATAGAGTGTAGAGTGTAGGGTATAGAGTGTAGAGTGTAGGGTATAGAGTGCAGGGTGTAGAGTGCAGGGTATAGAGTGTAGGATATAGAGTGTCGAGTGTAGGGTATAGAGTGTAGGGTGTAGGGTATAGAGTGTAGAGTGTAGGGTATAGAGTGAAGGGTATAAAGTGTAGGGTGTAGGGTATAGAGTGTAGGGTATAGAGTGCAGGTTGTAGAGTGTAGGGTATAGAGTGTATGGTATAGGGTGTAGGGTATAAAGTGTAGGGTATAGAGTGTAGGGTATAGAGTGTAGGGTATAGAGTGTAGGGTAAAGAGTGTAGAGTGTAGGGTACAGAGTGCAGGGTGTAGAGTGTAGGGTATAGAGTGTAGAGTGTAGAGTGTAGGGTGTAGAGTGTAGGGTATAGAGTGTAGGGTATAGAGTGAAGGGTATAAAGTGTAGGGTGTAGGGTATAGAGTGTAGGGTATAGAGTGCAGGTTGTAGAGTGTAGGGTATAGAGTGTATGGTATAGGGTGTAGGGTATAAAGTGTAGGGTATAGAGTGTAGGGTATAGAGTGTAGGGTATAGAGTGTAGGGTATAGAGTGTAGGCTATAGAGTGTAGAGTATATAGTGTAGAGTGTAGGGTATAGAGTGTAGGGTATAGAGTGTAGGGTATAGAGTGTAGGGTGTAGGGATTAGAGTGTAGGGATTACAGTGTAGGGTGTAGAGTGTAGGGTGTAGAGTGTAGGGTATAGAGTGCAGGGTATAGAGTGTAGGGTATAGAGTGTAGAGTGTAGGGATTAGAGTGTAGGGTATAGAGTGTAGGGTATAGAATGTAGGGTATAGAGTGTAGGGTAAAGAGTGTAGAGTGTAGGGTACAGAGTGCAGGGTGTAGAGTGTAGGGAATAGAGTGTAGAGTGTAGGGTGTAGAGTGTAGGGTGTAGAGTGTAGGGTGTAGAGTGTAGGGTGTAGGGTATAGAGTGTAGGGTATAGAGTGTAGGGTATATAGTGTAGGGTGTAGGGATTAGAGTGTAGGGATTAGAGTGTAGGGATTAGAGTGTAGGGTGTAGAGTGTAGGGTGTAGAGTGTAGGGTATAGAGTGTAGGGTATAGAGTGTAGGGTATAGAGTGTAGAGTGTAGGGATTAGAGTGTAGGGTATAGAGTGTAGGGTATAGAGTAGAGTGTAGAGTGTAGGCTATAGAGTGTAGACTATAGAGTGTAGGGTATAGAGTGTAGGGTATAGAGTGTAGGGTATAGAGTGTAAGGTGTAGGGTATAGAGTGTAGGGTATAGAGTGCAGGTTGTAGAGTGTAGGGTATAGAGTGTAGGGTATAGAGAGTAGGGTATAAAGTGTAGAGTGTAGGGTATAGAGTGTATAGTGTAGGGTATAGAGTGTAGGGTATAGAGTGTAGAGTGTAGGGTATAGAGTGTATGCTATAGAGTGTATGGTGTAGAGTGTATGGTATAGAGTGTAGGGTATAGAGTGTAGAGTGTATGGTATAGAGTGTATGGTATAGAGTGTAGGGTATAGAGTGTAGGGTATAGAGTGTAGGGTATAGAGTGTATGTTATAGAGTGTAGGGTATAGAGTGTAGAGTGTAGGGTATAGAGTTTAGAGTGTAGGGTATAGAGTGTAGGGTATAGAGTGTAAGGTATAGAGTGTAGGGTGTAGAGTGTAGGGTATAGAGTGTAGGGTATAGAGTGTATGGTATAGAGTGTATGGTATAGAGTGTACGGTATAGAGTGTATGGTATAGAGTGTAGGGTATAGAGTGTAGAGTGTAGGGATTAGAGTGTAGGGTGTAGAGTGTATGATATAGAGTGTAGAGTGTAGGTTATCGAGTGTAGGGTATAGAGTGTAGGGTGTAGAGTGTAGGGTATAGAGTGTTGGGTGTAGAGTGCAGGGTGTAGAGTGCAGGGTATAGAGTGTAGGATATAGAGTGTAGAGTGTAGGGTATAGAGTGTAGGGTGTAGGGTATAGAGTGTAGAGTGTAGGGTATAGAGTGTAGGGTATAGAGTGTAGGGTATAGAGTGTAGGATATAGAGTGTAGAGTGTAGGGTATAGAGTGTAGAGTGTAGGGTATAGAGTGCAGGGTGTAGAGTGCAGGGTATAGAGTGTAGGATATAGAGTGTCGAGTGTAGGGTATAGAGTGTAGGGTGTAGGGTATAGAGTGTAGAGTGTAGGGTTTAGAGTGAAGGGTATAAAGTGTAGGGTGTAGGGTATAGAGTGTAGGGTATAGAGTGCAGGTTGTAGAGTGTAGGGTATAGAGTGTATGGTATAGGGTGTAGGGTATAAAGTGTAGGGTATAGAGTGTAGGGTATAGAGTGTAGGGTATAGAGTGTAGGGTAAAGAGTGTAGAGTGTAGGGTACAGAGTGCAGGGTGTAGAGTGTAGGGTATAGAGTGTAGAGTGTAGAGTGTAGGGTGTAGAGTGTAGGGTATAGAGTGTAGGGTATAGAGTGTAGGGTATAGAGTGAAGGGTATAAAGTGTAGGGTGTAGGGTATAGAGTGTAGGGTATAGAGTGCAGGTTGTAGAGTGTAGGGTATAGAGTGTATGGTATAGGGTGTAGGGTATAAAGTGTAGGGTATAGAGTGTAGGGTATAGAGTGTAGGGTATAGAGTGTAGGGTATAGAGTGTAGGCTATAGAGTGTAGAGTATATAGTGTAGAGTGTAGGGTATAGAGTGTAGGGTATAGAGTGTAGGGTATAGAGTGTAGGGTGTAGGGATTAGAGTGTAGGGATTAGAGTGTAGGGTGTAGAGTGTAGGGTGTAGAGTGTAGGGTATAGAGTTCAGGGTATAGAGTGTAGGGTATAGAGTGTAGAGTGTAGGGATTAGAGTGTAGGGTATAGAGTGTAGGGTATAGAATGTAGGGTATAGAGTGTAGGGTAAAGAGTGTAGAGTGTAGGGTACAGAGTGCAGGGTGTAGAGTGTAGGGAATAGAGTGTAGAGTGTAGGGTGTAGAGTGTAGGGTGTAGAGTGTAGGGTGTAGAGTGTAGGGTGTAGGGTATAGTGTGTAGGGCATAGAGTGTAGGGTATATAGTGTAGGGTGTAGGGATTAGAGTGTAGGGATTAGAGTGTAGGGATTAGAGTGTAGGGTGTAGAGTGTAGGGTGTAGAGTGTAGGGTATAGTGTGTAGGGTATAGAGTGTAGGGTATAGAGTGTAGAGTGTAGGGATTAGAGTGTAGGGTATAGAGTGTAGGGTATAGAGTAGAGTGTAGAGTGTAGGCTATAGAGTGTAGACTATAGAGTGTAGGGTATAGAGTGTAGGGTATAGAGTGTAGGGTATAGAGTGTAGGGTATAGAGTGTAAGGTGTAGGGTATAGAGTGTAGGGTATAGAGTGCAGGTTGTAGAGTGTAGGGTATAGAGTGTAGGGTATAGAGAGTAGGGTATAAAGTGTAGAGTGTAGGGTATAGAGTGTATAGTGTAGGGTATAGAGTGTAGGGTATAGAGTGTAGAGTGTAGGGTATAGAGTGTATGCTATAGAGTGTATGGTGTAGAGTGTATGGTATAGAGTGTAGGGTATAGAGTGTAGAGTGTATGGTATAGAGTGTATGGTATAGAGTGTAGGGTATAGAGTGTAGGGTATAGAGTGTAGGGTATAGAGTGTATGTTATAGAGTGTAGGGTATAGAGTGTAGAGTGTAGGGTATAGAGTTTAGAGTGTAGGGTATAGAGTGTAGGGTATAAAGTGTAAGGTATAGAGTGTAGGGTGTAGAGTGTTGGGTATAGAGTGTAGGGTATAGAGTGTATGGTATAGAGTGTATGGTATAGAGTGTAGGGTATAGAGTGTATGGTATAGAGTGTAGGGTATAGAGAGTAGAGTGTAGGGATTAGAGTGTAGGGTGTAGAGTGTATGGTATAGAGTGTAGAGTGTAGGTTATCGAGTGTAGGGTATAGAGTGAAGGGTGTAGAGTGTAGGGTATAGAGTGTTGGGTGTAGAGTGCAGGGTGTAGAGTGCAGGGTATAGAGTGTAGGATATAGAGTGTGGAGTGTAGGGTATAGAGTGTAGGGTGTAGGGTATAGAGTGTAGAGTGTAGGGTATAGAGTGTAGGGTATAGAGTGTAGGGTATAGAGTGTAGGGAATAGAGTGTAGAGTGTAAGGTGTAGAGTGTAGGGTATAGAGTGTAGGGTATATACTGTAGGGTATAGAGTGTAGGCTATAGAGTGTAGGGTATAGAGTGTAGAGTGTAGGGTATAAAGTGTAGGGTATAGAGTGTAGGGTTTAGAGTGTTGGGTGTAGAGTGCAGGGTGTAGAGTGCAGGGTATAGAGTGTAGGGTATAGAGTGTAGGGTATAAAGTGTAGAGTGTAGGGTATAGAGTGTATAGTGTAGGGTATAGAGTGTAGGGTATAGAGTGTAGGGTATAGAGTGTAGGGTATAGGGTATAGAGTGTAGGGTGTAGGGTGTAGAGTGTAGGGTGTTGAGTGTAGGGTATAGAGTGTAGGGTATAGAGTGTAGGGTGTAGGGTATAGAGTGTAGGGGATAGAGTGTAGGGTATAGAGTGTAGAGTGTATGGTATAGAGTGTAGAGTGTAGGGTATAGAGTGTAGGGTATAGACTGTAGGGTATAGAGTGTGGCGTAAAGAGTGTAGGGTATAGAGTGTAGAGTGTAGGGTATAGAGTGTACGGTATGGAGTGTAGGGTATAGAGTGTAGGGTATAGAGTGTAGAGTACAGGAACACATGGGCTACTTGCACAGTGAACAAGTCTGTATGATCATGTTCACACACCACCAAGAAACCTGAAGACACAAAAGAGAATAGTAAAACCAAAAACACTCAGTTTGAAAAAATGTTGCAGTAATCCGCAAGTGCTAGTAAAAGATGTAAAAAACAGGGTATTTGGTTGATACGTTTTTTGCAAAAATTGTATACTAAGCTGCTCTACCAATCTTCACGGTATACCCTTATCAGAGCAGTCCTAACTAATGTATGCAATCCCTATCTGATGTATTTAAAAACCTGATCATCTGTATATAACCTGTGTGAACAGGGTTCAGAGTGTAGAGTGTAGGGTATAGAATGTAGGGTATAGAGTGTAGGGTATAGAGTGTAGGGAATAGAGTGTAGAGTGTAAGGTATAGAGTGTAGAGTGTAGGGTATAGACGGTAGGGTGTAGAGTGTAGGGAGTAGAGTGTAGGGTATAGAGTGTAGAGTGTAGGGTATAGAGTGCAGGGTATAGAGTGTAGGGTGTAGAGCGTAGGCTATAGAGTGTAGGGTATAGAGTGTAGAGTGTAGGGTATAGAGTGTAGGGTATAGAGTGTAGGGTATGGAGTGTAGGGTATAGAGTGTAGAGTGTAGGGTATAGAGTGTAGGGTATAGATTGCAGGTTGTAGAGTGCAGGTTGTAGAGTGTAGGGTATAGAGTGTACGGTATAGAGTGTAGGGTATAGAGTGTAGGGTATAGAGTGTAGGGTATAAAGTGTAGAGTGTAGGGTATAGAGTGTATAGTGTAGGGTATAGAGTGTAGGGTATAGAGTGTAGGGTATAGAGTGTATAGTGTAGGGTATAGAGTGTATGCTATAGAGTGTATGGTGTAGAGTGTATGGTATAGAGTGTAGGGTGTAGAGTGTATGGTATAGAGTGTAGGGTGTAGAGTGTAGGGTATAGAGTGTAGGGTATAGAGTGTATGTTATAGAGTGTAGGGTATAGAGTGTAGAGTGTAGGGTATAGAGTTTAGAGTGTAGGGTATAGAGTGTAGGGTATAGAGTGTAGGGTATAGAGTGTAGGGTAAAGAGTGTAGAGTGTAGGGTACAGAGTGCAGGGTGTAGAGTGTAGGGTATAGAGTGTAGAGTGTAGGGTGTAGAGTGTAGGGTGTAGAGTGTAGGGTATAGAGTGTAGAGTGTAGGGTGTAGAGTGTAGGGTGTAGGGTATAGAGTGTAGGGTATAGAGTGTAGGGTATAGAGTGTAGGGTATAGGGTGTAGGGATTAGAGTGTAGGGATTAGAGTGTAGGGATTAGAGTGTAGGGTGTAGAGTGTAGGGTATAGAGTGTAGGGTATAGAGTGTAGGGTATAGAGTGTAGGGTATAGAGTGCAGGTTGTAGAGTGTAGGGTATAGAGTGTAGGGTAAAGAGTGTAGAGTGTAGGGTACAGAGTGCAGGGTGTAGAGTGTAGGGTATAGAGTGTAGGGTGTAGGGTGTAGAGTGTAGGGTATAGAGTGTAGAGTGTAGGGTGTAGAGTGTAGGGTGTAGGGTATAGGGTGTAGGGTATAGAGTGTAGGGTATAGAGTGTAGGGTATAGAGTGTAGAGTGTAGGGATTAGAGTGTAGGGTATAGAGTGTAGGCTATAGAGTGTAGGGTGTAGAGTGTAGGGTATAGAGTGTATGGTATAGAGTGTAGGGTATAGAGTGTAGGGTATAGAGTGTATGTTATAGAGTGTAGGGTATAGAGTGTAGAGTGTAGGGTATAGAGTTTAGAGTGTAGGGTATAGAGTGTAGGGTATAGAGTGTAAGGTATAGAGTGTAGAGTGTAGGGTATAGAGTGTAGGGTATAGAGTGAAGGGTATAGAGTGTAGGGTATAGAGTGTAGGGTAAAGAGTGTAGAGTGTAGGGTACAGAGTGCAGGGTGTAGAGTGTAGGGTATAGAGTGTAGGGTGTAGAGTGTAGGGTATAGAGTGTAGGGTGTAGAGTGTAGGGTGTAGGGTATAGAGTGTAGGGTATAGAGTGTAGGGAATAGAGTGTAGAGTGTAGGGATTAGAGTGTAGGGATTAGAGTGTAGGGTGTAGAGTGTAGGGTGTAGAGTGTAGGGTATAGAGTGTAGGGTATAGAGTGTAGGGTATAGAGTGTAGGGTATAAAGCGTAGAGTGTAGGGTATAGAATGTATAGTGTAGGGTATAGAGTGTAGGGTATAGAGTGTAGGGCATAGAGTGTAGGGTATAGGGTATAGAGTGTAGGGTGTAGAGTGTAGGGTGTAGGGTGTAGAGTGTATGGTATAAAGTGTAAGGTATAGAGTGTAGGGATTAGAGTGTAGGGTATAGAGTGTAGGGTATAGAGTGTAGGGTATAGAGTGTAGGTTGTAGAGTGTAGAGTGTAGGGTATAGAGTGTAGAGTTTAGGGTATAGAGTGTAGGGTATAGAGTAGAGTGTAGAGTGTAGGGTATAGAGTGTAGAGTGTAGCGGATAAAATGTAGGGTATAGAGTGTAAGGTGTAGAGTGTAGGGTATAGAGTGTATGGTATAGAGTGTGGGGTATAAAGTGTAGAGTTTAGGGTATGGAGTGTAGGGTATAGAGTGTATGGTATAGAGTGTAGGGTATAAAGTGTAGAGTGTAGGGTATAGAGTGTAGGGTATAGAGTGTAGAGTGTAGGGTAAAGAGTGTAGGGTATAGAGTGTAGGGTATAGAGTGTAGAGTGTAGGGTATAGAGTTTAGAGTGTAGAGTATAGAGTGCAGGTTGTAGAGTGTAGGGTATAGAGTGTATGGTATAGAGTGTAGGGTATAAAGTGTAGAGTGTAGTGTATAGAGTGTAGGGTATAGAGTGTAGGGTATAGAGTGTAGGGTAAAGAGTGTAGAGTGTAGGGTACAGAGTGCAGGGTGTAAAGTGTAGGGTATAGAGTGTAGGGTGTAGAGTGTAGGGTATAGAGTGTATGGTGTAGAGTGTAGGGTGTGAGGTATAGAGTGTAGGGTATAGAGTGTAGGGTATAGAGTGTAGAGTGTAGGGTGTAGAGTGTAGGGTATAGAGTGTAGGGTATAGAGTGTAGGGTATAGAGTGTAGGGTGTAGGGATAAGAGTGTAGGGTATAGAGTGTAGGGTATAGAGTGTAGGGTATAGGGTATAGAGTGTAGGGTATAAAGCGTAGAGTGTAGGGTATAGAGTGTATAGTGTAGGGTATAGAGTGTAGGGTATAGAGTGTAGGGTATAGAGTGTAGGGTATAGGGTATAGAGTGTAGGGTGTAGAGTGTAGGGTGTAGGGTGGAGAGTGTATGGTATAGAGTGTAGGGTATAGAGTGTAGGGATTAGAGTGTAGGGTATAGAGTGTAGGGTATAGAGTGTAGGGTATAGAGTGTAGGGTGTAGAGTGTAGAGTGTAGGGTATAGAGTGTAGAGTGTAGGGTATAGAGTGTAGGGTATAGAGTAGAGTGTAGAGTGTAGGGTATAGAGTGTAGAGTGTAGGGGATAGAATGTAGGGTATAGAGTGTAAGGTGTAGAGTGTAGGGTATAGAGTGTATGGTATAGAGTGTGGGGTATAAAGTGTAGAGTGTAGGGTATGGAGTGTAGGGTATAGAGTGTATGGTATAGAGTGTAGGGTATAAAGTGTAGAGTGTAGGGTATAGAGTGTAGGGTATAGAGTGTAGAGTGTAGGGTAAAGAGTGTAGGGCATAGAGTGTAGGGTATAGAGTGTAGAGTGTAGGGTATAGAGTGCAGGTTGTAGAGTGTAGGGTATAGAGTGTATGGTATAGAGTGTAGGGTATAAAGTGTAGAGTGTAGTGTATAGAGTGTAGGGTATAGAGTGTAGGGTATAGAGTGTAGGGTATAGAGTGTAAGTTGTAGAGTGTAGGGTATAGAGTGTATGGTATAGAGTGTGGGGTATAAAGTGTAGAGTTTAGGGTATGGAGTGTAGGGTATAGAGTGTATGGTATAGAGTGTAGGGTATAAAGTGTAGAGTGTAGGGTATAGAGTGTAGGGTATAGAGTGTAGAGTGTAGGGTAAAGAGTGTAGGGTATAGAGTGTAGGGTATAGAGTGTAGAGTGTAGGGTATAGAGTTTAGAGTGTAGAGTATAGAGTGCAGGTTGTAGAGTGTAGGGTATAGAGTGTATGGTATAGAGTGTAGGGTATAAAGTGTAGAGTGTAGTGTATAGAGTGTAGGGTATAGAGTGTAGGGTATAGGGTGTAGGGATTAGAGTGTAGGGATTAGAGTGTAGGGATTAGAGTGTAGGGTGTAGAGTGTAGGGTATAGAGTGTAGGGTATAGAGTGTAGGGTATAGAGTGTAGGGTATAGAGTGCAGGTTGTAGAGTGTAGGGTATAGAGTGTAGGGTAAAGAGTGTAGAGTGTAGGGTACAGAGTGCAGGGTGTAGAGTGTAGGGTATAGAGTGTAGGGTGTAGGGTGTAGAGTGTAGGGTATAGAGTGTAGAGTGTAGGGTGTAGAGTGTAGGGTGTAGGGTATAGGGTGTAGGGTATAGAGTGTAGGGTATAGAGTGTAGGGTATAGAGTGTAGAGTGTGGGGATTAGAGTGTAGGGTATAGAGTGTAGGCTATAGAGTGTAGGGTGTAGAGTGTAGGGTATAGAGTGTATGGTATAGAGTGTAGGGTATAGAGTGTAGGGTATAGAGTGTATGTTATAGAGTGTAGGGTATAGAGTGTAGAGTGTAGGGTATAGAGTTTAGAGTGTAGGGTATAGAGTGTAGGGTATAGAGTGTAAGGTATAGAGTGTAGAGTGTAGGGTATAGAGTGTAGGGTATAGAGTGAAGGGTATAGAGTGTAGGGTATAGAGTGTAGGGTAAAGAGTGTAGAGTGTAGGGTACAGAGTGCAGGGTGTAGAGTGTAGGGTATAGAGTGTAGGGTGTAGAGTGTAGGGTATAGAGTGTAGGGTGTAGAGTGTAGGGTGTAGGGTATAGAGTGTAGGGTATAGAGTGTAGGGAATAGAGTGTAGAGTGTAGGGATTAGAGTGTAGGGATTAGAGTGTAGGGTGTAGAGTGTAGGGTGTAGAGTGTAGGGTATAGAGTGTAGGGTATAGAGTGTAGGGTATAGAGTGTAGGGTATAAAGCGTAGAGTGTAGGGTATAGAATGTATAGTGTAGGGTATAGAGTGTAGGGTATAGAGTGTAGGGCATAGAGTGTAGGGTATAGGGTATAGAGTGTAGGGTGTAGAGTGTAGGGTGTAGGGTGTAGAGTGTATGGTATAAAGTGTAGGGTATAGAGTGTAGGGATTAGAGTGTAGGGTATAGAGTGTAGGGTATAGAGTGTAGGGTATAGAGTGTAGGTTGTAGAGTGTAGAGTGTAGGGTATAGAGTGTAGAGTTTAGGGTATAGAGTGTAGGGTATAGAGTAGAGTGTAGGGTATAGAGTGTAGAGTGTAGCGGATAAAATGTAGGGTATAGAGTGTAAGGTGTAGAGTGTAGGGTATAGAGTGTATGGTATAGAGTGTGGGGTATAAAGTGTAGAGTTTAGGGTATGGAGTGTAGGGTATAGAGTGTATGGTATAGAGTGTAGGGTATAAAGTGTAGAGTGTAGGGTATAGAGTGTAGGGTATAGAGTGTAGAGTGTAGGGTAAAGAGTGTAGGGTATAGAGTGTAGGGTATAGAGTGTAGAGTGTAGGGTATAGAGTATAGAGTGTAGAGTATAGAGTGCAGGTTGTAGAGTGTAGGGTATAGAGTGTATGGTATAGAGTGTAGGGTATAAAGTGTAGAGTGTAGTGTATAGAGTGTAGGGTATAGAGTGTAGGGTATAGAGTGTAGGGTAAAGAGTGTAGAGTGTAGGGTACAGAGTGCAGGGTGTAAAGTGTAGGGTATAGAGTGTAGGGTGTAGAGTGTAGGGTATAGAGTGTATGGTGTAGAGTGTAGGGTGTGAGGTATAGAGTGTAGGGTATAGAGTGTAGGGTATAGAGTGTAGAGTGTAGGGTGTAGAGTGTAGGGTATAGAGTGTAGGGTATAGAGTGTAGGGTATAGAGTGTAGGGTGTAGGGATAAGAGTGTAGGGTATAGAGTGTAGGGTATAGAGTGTAGGGTATAGGGTATAGAGTGTAGGGTATAAAGCGTAGAGTGTAGGGTATAGAGTGTATAGTGTAGGGTATAGAGTGTAGGGTATAGAGTGTAGGGTATAGAGTGTAGGGTATAGGGTATAGAGTGTAGGGTGTAGAGTGTAGGGTGTAGGGTGGAGAGTGTATGGTATAGAGTGTAGGGTATAGAGTGTAGGGATTAGAGTGTAGGGTATAGAGTGTAGGGTATAGAGTGTAGGGTATAGAGTGTAGGGTGTAGAGTGTAGAGTGTAGGGTATAGAGTGTAGAGTGTAGGGTATAGAGTGTAGGGTATAGAGTAGAGTGTAGAGTGTAGGGTATAGAGTGTAGAGTGTAGGGGATAGAATGTAGGGTATAGAGTGTAAGGTGTAGAGTGTAGGGTATAGAGTGTATGGTATAGAGTGTGGGGTATAAAGTGTAGAGTGTAGGGTATGGAGTGTAGGGTATAGAGTGTATGGTATAGAGTGTAGGGTATAAAGTGTAGAGTGTAGGGTATAGAGTGTAGGGTATAGAGTGTAGAGTGTAGGGTAAAGAGTGTAGGGCATAGAGTGTAGGGTATAGAGTGTAGAGTGTAGGGTATAGAGTGCAGGTTGTAGAGTGTAGGGTATAGAGTGTATGGTATAGAGTGTAGGGTATAAAGTGTAGAGTGTAGTGTATAGAGTGTAGGGTATAGAGTGTAGGGTATAGAGTGTAGGGTATAGAGTGTAAGTTGTAGAGTGTAGGGTATAGAGTGTATGGTATAGAGTGTGGGGTATAAAGTGTAGAGTTTAGGGTATGGAGTGTAGGGTATAGAGTGTATGGTATAGAGTGTAGGGTATAAAGTGTAGAGTGTAGGGTATAGAGTGTAGGGTATAGAGTGTAGAGTGTAGGGTAAAGAGTGTAGGGTATAGAGTGTAGGGTATAGAGTGTAGAGTGTAGGGTATAGAGTTTAGAGTGTAGAGTATAGAGTGCAGGTTGTAGAGTGTAGGGTATAGAGTGTATGGTATAGAGTGTAGGGTATAAAGTGTAGAGTGTAGTGTATAGAGTGTAGGGTATAGAGTGTAGGGTATAGAGTGTAGGGTAAAGAGTGTAGAGTGTAGGGTACAGAGTGCAGGGTGTAAAGTGTAGGGTATAGAGTGTAGGGTGTAGAGTGTAGGGTATAGAGTGTATGGTGTAGAGTGTAGGGTGTGAGGTATAGAGTGTAGGGTATAGAGTGTAGGGTATAGAGTGTAGAGTGTAGGGTGTAGAGTGTAGGGTATAGAGTGTAGGGTATAGAGTGTAGGGTATAGAGTGTAGGGTGTAGGGATAAGAGTGTAGGGTATAGAGTGTAGGGTATAGAGTGTAGGGTATAGGGTATAGAGTGTAGGGTATAAAGCGTAGAGTGTAGGGTATAGAGTGTATAGTGTAGGGTATAGAGTGTAGGGTATAGAGTGTAGGGTATAGGGTATAGAGTGTAGGGTGTAGAGTGTAGGGTGTAGGGTGGAGAGTGTATGGTATAGAGTGTAGGGTATAGAGTGTAGGGATTAGAGTGTAGGGTATAGAGTGTAGGGTATAGAGTGTAGGGTATAGAGTGTAGGGTGTAGAGTGTAGAGTGTAGGGTATAGAGTGTAGAGTGTAGGGTATAGAGTGTAGGGTATAGAGTAGAGTGTAGAGTGTAGGGTATAGAGTGTAGAGTGTAGGGGATAGAATGTAAGGTATAGAGTGTAAGGTGTAGAGTGTAGGGTATAGAGTGTATGGTATAGAGTGTGGGGTATAAAGTGTAGAGTGTAGGGTATGGAGTGTAGGGTATAGAGTGTATGGTATAGAGTGTAGGGTATAAAGTGTAGAGTGTAGGGTATAGAGTGTAGGGTATAGAGTGTAGAGTGTAGGGTAAAGAGTGTAGGGCATAGAGTGTAGGGTATAGAGTGTAGAGTGTAGGGTATAGAGTGCAGGTTGTAGAGTGTAGGGTATAGAGTGTATGGTATAGAGTGTAGGGTATAAAGTGTAGAGTGTAGTGTATAGAGTGTAGGGTATAGAGTGTAGGGTATAGAGTGTAGGGTATAGAGTGTAGGCTATAGAGTGTAGAGTGTAGGGTGTAGAGTGTAGGGTATAGAGTGTAGGGTATAGAGTGTAGGGTATAGAGTGTGGAGTAGAGAGTGTAGGGTATAGAGTGTAGGGTATAGAATGTAGAGTGTAGAGTGTAGGGTGTAGAGTGCAAAGTGTAGGGTATAGAGTGTAAGGTATAGAGTGTAGTGTATAGAGTGTATGTTATAGAGTGTAGGGTATAGAGTGTAGAGTTTATGGTATAGAGTGTAGTGTATAGAGTGTATGGTATAGAGTGTATGGTATAGAGTGTATGGTATAGAGTGTAGAGTGTAGGGTATAGAGTGTAGGGTATAGAGTGTAGGGTATAGAGTGTAGGGTATAGAGTGTAGAGTGTAGGGTATAGAGTGTAGGGTATAGAGTGTAGGGTATAGAGTGTAGGGTATAGAGTATAAGGTATAGAGTGTAGGTTATAGAGTGTAGGGTATAGAGTGTAGGGTATAGAGTGTAGCTTATAGAGCGTAGGGTGTAGGGTATAGAGTGTAGGGTATAGAGTGTAGGGTATAGAGTGTAGAGTGTAGGGTATAGAGTGTATGGTATAGAGCTTAGGGTGTAGAGTGTAGGGTATAGAGTGTAGAGTTTAGGGTATAGAGTGTGGGGCATAGAGTGTATGGTATACAGTGTAGAGTGTAGGGTATAGAGTGTAGGGTATAGAGTGTAGGGTATAGAGTGTAGAGTGTAGGGTATAGAGTGTAGGGTATAGAGTGCAGGTTGTAGAGTGTAGGGTATAGAGTGTAGGGTATAGAGTGTAGGGTATAAAGTGTAGAGTGTAGGGTATAGAGTGTATAGTGTAGGGTATAGAGTGTAGGGCATAGAGTGTAGGGTGTAGAGTGTAGGGTATAGAGTGTATGTTATAGAGTGTAGGGTATAGAGTGTAGAGTGTAGGGTATAGAGTTTAGAGTGTAGGGTATAGAGTGTATGGTATAGAGTGTAAGGTATATAGTGTAGAGTGTAGGGTATAGAGTGTAGGGTATAGAGTGTAGGGTATAGAGTGTAGGGTAATGAGTGTAGAGTGTAGGGTACAGAGTGCAGGGTGTAGAGTGTAGGGTATAGAGTGTAGAGTGTAGGGTGTAGAGTGTAGGGTGTAGAGTGTAGGGTGTAGAGTGTAGGGTGTAGGGTATAGAGTGTAGGGTATAGAGTGTAGGGTATAGAGTGTAGGGTGTAGAGTGTAGGGTGTAGAGTGTAGGGTATAGAGTGTAGGGTATAGAGTGTAGGTTATAGAGTGTAGGGTGTAGGGATTAGAGTGTAGGGATTAGAGTGTAGGGTGTAGAGTGTAGGGTGTAGAGTGTAGGGTATAGAGTGTAGGGTATAGAGTGTAGGGTATAGAGTGTAGAGTGTAGGGATTAGAGTGTAGGGATTAGAGTGTAGGGTATAGAGTGTAGGGTATAGAGTGTAGGGTATAGAGTGTAGGGTATAGAGTGTAGGGAATAGAGTGTAGAGTGTAGGGTGTAGAATGTAAAGTGTAGGGTATAGAGTGTAGAGTGTAGGGTATAGAGTGTACGGTATGGAGTGTAGGGTATAGAGTGTAGGGTATAGAGTGTAGAGTGTAGGGTATAGAATGTAGGGTATAGAGTGTAGGGTATAGAGTGTAGGGAATAGAGTGTAGAGTGTAAGGTATAGGGTGTAGAGTGTAGGGTATAGACGGTAGGGTGTAGAGTGTAGGGAGTAGAGTGTAGGGTATAGAGTGTAGAGTGTAGGGTATAGAGTGCAGGGTATAGAGTGTAGGGTGTAGAGTGTAGGCTATAGAGTGTAGGGTATAGAGTGTAGAGTGTAGGGTATAGAGTGTAGGGTATAGAGTGTAGGGTATAGAGTGTAGGGTATAGAGTGTAGAGTGTAGGGTATAGAGTGTAGGGTATAGATTGCAGGTTGTAGAGTGCAGGTTGTAGAGTGTAGGGTATAGAGTGTAGGGTATAGAGTGTAGGGTATAGAGTGTAGGGTATAGAGTGTAGGGTATAAAGTGTAGAGTGTAGGGTATAGAGTGTATAGTGTAGGGTATAGAGTGTAGGGTATAGAGTGTAGGGTATAGAGTGCAGGTTGTAGAGTGTAGGGTATAGAGTGTATGGTATAGAGTGTAGGGTATAAAGTGTAGAGTGTAGTGTATAGAGTGTAGGGTATAGAGTGTAGGGTATAGAGTGTAGGGTATAGAGTGTAGGCTATAGAGTGTAGAGTGTAGGGTGTAGAGTGTAGGGTATAGAGTGTAGGGTATAGAGTGTAGGGTATAGAGTGTGGAGTAGAGAGTGTAGGGTATAGAGTGTAGGGTATAGAATGTAGAGTGTAGAGTGTAGGGTGTAGAGTGCAAAGTGTAGGGTATAGAGTGTAAGGTATAGAGTGTAGTGTATAGAGTGTATGTTATAGAGTGTAGGGTATAGAGTGTAGAGTTTAGGGTATAGAGTGTAGTGTATAGAGTGTATGGTATAGAGTGTATGGTATAGAGTGTAGAGTGTAGGGTATAGAGTGTAGGGTATAGAGTGTAGGGTATAGAGTGTAGGGTATAGAGTGTAGAGTGTAGGGTATAGAGTGTAGGGTATAGAGTGTAGGGTATAGAGTGTAGGGTATAGAGTGTAGGTTATAGAGTGTAGGGTATAGAGTATAGCTTATAGAGCGTAGGGTGTAGGGTATAGAGTGTAGGGTATAGAGTGTAGGGTATAGAGTGTAGAGTGTAGGGTATAGAGTGTATGGTATAGAGCTTAGGGTATAGAGTGTAGGGTATAGAGTGTAGAGTTTAGGGTATAGAGTGTGGGGCATAGAGTGTATGGTATACAGTGTAGAGTGTAGGGTATAGAGTGTAGGGTATAGAGTGTAGAGTGTAGGGTATAGAGTGTAGGGTATAGAGTGCACGTTGTAGAGTGTAGGGTATAGAGTGTAGGGTATAGAGTGTAGGGTATAGAGTGTAGGGTATAGAGTGTAGGGTATAAAGTGTAGAGTGTAGGGTATAGAGTGTATAGTGTAGGGTATAGAGTGTAGGGTATAGAGTGTAGGGTATAGAGTGCAGGTTGTAGAGTGTAGGGTATAGAGTGTATGGTATAGAGTGTAGGGTATAAAGTGTAGAGTGTAGTGTATAGAGTGTAGGGTATAGAGTGTAGGGTATAGAGTGTAGGGTATAGAGTGTAGGCTATAGAGTGTAGAGTGTAGGGTGTAGAGTGTAGGGTATAGAGTGTAGGGTATAGAGTGTAGGGTATAGAGTGTGGAGTAGAGAGTGTAGGGTATAGAGTGTAGGGTATAGAATGTAGAGTGTAGAGTGTAGGGTGTAGAGTGCAAAGTGTAGGGTATAGAGTGTAAGGTATAGAGTGTAGTGTATAGAGTGTATGTTATAGAGTGTAGGGTATAGAGTGTAGAGTTTAGGGTATAGAGTGTAGTGTATAGAGTGTATGGTATAGAGTGTATGGTATAGAGTGTAGAGTGTAGGGTATAGAGTGTAGGGTATAGAGTGTAGGGTATAGAGTGTAGGGTATAGAGTGTAGAGTGTAGGGTATAGAGTGTAGGGTATAGAGTGTAGGGTATAGAGTGTAGGGTATAGAGTGTAGGTTATAGAGTGTAGGGTATAGAGTATAGCTTATAGAGCGTAGGGTGTAGGGTATAGAGTGTAGGGTATAGAGTGTAGGGTATAGAGTGTAGAGTGTAGGGTATAGAGTGTATGGTATAGAGCTTAGGGTATAGAGTGTAGGGTATAGAGTGTAGAGTTTAGGGTATAGAGTGTGGGGCATAGAGTGTATGGTATACAGTGTAGAGTGTAGGGTATAGAGTGTAGGGTATAGAGTGTAGAGTGTAGGGTATAGAGTGTAGGGTATAGAGTGCACGTTGTAGAGTGTAGGGTATAGAGTGTAGGGTATAGAGTGTAGGGTATAAAGAGTAGAGTGTAGGGTATAGAGTGTATAGTGTAGGGTATAGAGTGTAGGGTATAGAGTGTAGGGTATAGAGTGTATAGTGTAGGGTATAGAGTGTATGCTATAGAGTGTATGGTGTAGAGTGTATGGTATAGAGTGTAGGGTGTAGAGTGTATGGTATAGAGTGTAGGGTATAGAGTGTAGGGTATAGAGTGTAGGGTATAGAGTGTATGTTATAGAGTGTAGGGTATAGAGTGTAGAGTGTAGGGTATAGAGTTTAGAGTGTAGGGTATAGAGTGTAGGGTATAGAGTGTAAGGTATGTATGGTAGAGTGTAGGGTATAGAGTGTAGGGTATAGAGTGTAGGGTATAGAGTGTAGGGTAAAGAGTGTAGAGTGTAGGGTACAGAGTGCAGGGTGTAGAGTGTAGGGTATAGAGTGTAGAGTGTAGAGTGTAGGGTGTAGAGTGTAGGGTGTAGGGTATAGAGTGTAGGGTATAGAGTGTAGGGTATAGAGTGTAGGGTGTAGAGTGTAGGGTGTAGAGTGTAGGGTATAGAGTGTAGGGTATAGAGTGTAGGTTATAGAGTGTAGGGTGTAGGGATTAGAGTGTAGGGATTAGAGTGTAGGGTGTAGAGTGTAGGGTGTAGAGTGTAGGGTATAGAGTGTAGGGTATATAGTGTAGGGTATAGAGTGTAGAGTGTAGGGATTAGAGTGTAGGGATTAGAGTGTAGGGTATAGAGTGTAGGGTATAGAGTGTAGAGTGTAGGGTATAGAGTGTAGGGTATAGAGTGTAAGGTATAGAGTGTAGGGAATAGAGTGTAGAGTGTAGGGTGTAGAATGTAAAGTGTAGGGTATAGAGTGTAAGGTATAGAGTGTAGTGTATAGAGTGTATGTTATAGAGTGTAGGGTATAGAGTGTAGAGTGTAGGGTATAGAGTGTAGGGTATAGAGTGTAGGGTATAGAGTGTAGGGTATAGAGTGTAGGGTATAGAGTGTAGGGTGTAGGGTATAGAGTGTAGGGTATAGAGTGCACGTTGTAGAGTGTAGGGTATAGAGTGTAGGGTATAGAGAGTAGGGTATAAAGTGTAGAGTGTAGGGTATAGAGTGTATAGTGTAGGGTATAGAGTGTAGGGTATAGAGTGTAGGGTATAGAGTGTAGAGTGTAGGGTATAGAGTGTATGCTATAGAGTGTATGGTGTAGAGTGTATGGTATAGAGTGTAGGGTATAGAGTGTAGAGTGTAGGGTATAGAGTGTAGGGTATAGAGTGTAGGGTATAGAGTGTAGGGTATAGAGTGTAGGGTATAGAGTGCATGTTATAGAGTGTAGGGTATAGAGTGTAGAGTGTAGAGTGTAGGGTATAGAGTTTAGAGTGTAGGGTATAGAGTGTAGGGTATAGAGTGTAGGGTATAGAGTGTAGGGTGTAGAGTGTAGGGTATAGATTGTAGGGTATAGAGTGTAGGGTATAGAGTGTATGGTATAGAGTGTAGGGTATAGAGTGTAGGGTATAGAGTGTAGGGTATAGAGTGTATGGTATAGAGTGTATGGTATAGAGTGTAGGGTATAGAGTGTATGGTATAGAGTGTAGGGTATAGAGTGTGGAGTGTAGGGTATAGAGTGTAGGGTATAGAGTGTAGGGTATAGAGTGTAGGCTATAGAGTGTAGGGTATAAAGTGTAGAGTGTAGGGTATAGAGTGTAGGGTGTAGAGTGTAGGGTATAGAGTGTTGGGTGTAGAGTGCAGGGTGTAGAGTGCAGGGTGTAGAGTGCAGGGTATAGAGTGTAGGGTATAGAGTGTAGGGTATAAAGTGTAGAGTGTAGGGTATAGAGTGTAGGGTATAGAGTGTAGGGTGTAGAGTGTAGGGTGTAGAGTGTATGGTATAGAGTGTAGGGTATAGAGTGTAGGGTATAGAGTGTAGAGTGTGGGGTATAGAGTGTAGGGTATAGAGCTTAGGGTGTAGAGTGTAGGATATAGAATGTAGAGTTTAGGGTATAGAGTGTGGGGCATAGAGTGTATGGTATACAGTGTAGAGTGTAGAGTGTAGGGTATAGAGTGTATAGAGAAGGGTATAGAGTGTAGGGTATAGAGTGTAGGGTGTAGAGTGAGGGTATAGAGTGTAGGGTGTAGAGTGTATGGTATAGAGTGTAGGGTATAGAGTGTAGAGTGTAGGGTATAGAGTGTAGGGTATAGAGTGTAGGGTATAGAGTGTAGGGTATAGAGTGTAGGGTGTAGAGTGTAGGGTATAGAGTGTAGAGTTTAGGGTAGAGAGTGTGGGGCATAGAGTGTATGGTATACAGTGTAGAGTGTAGGGTATAGAGTGTATAGTGTAGGGTATAGAGTGTAGGGTATAGAGTGTATGGTATAGAGTGTAGGGTATAAAGTGTAGAGTGTAGGGTATAGAGTGTATGGTATAGACTGTAGGGTATAACGTGTAGAGTGTAGGGTATAGAGTGTAGGGTATAGAGTGTAGGTTATAGAGTGTAGGGTATAGAGTGTAGGGTAAAGAGTGTAGAGTGTAGGGTACAGAGTGCAGGGTGTAGAGTGTAGGGTATAGAGTGTAGAGTGTAGAGTGTAGGGTGTAGAGTGTAGGGTATAGAGTGTAGGGTATAGAGTGTAGGGTATAGAGTGTAGGGTATAAAGTGTAGGGTGTAGGGTATAGAGTGTAGGGTATAAAGTGCAGGTTGTAGAGTGTAGGGTATAGAGTGTATGGTATAGGGTGTAGGATATAAAGTGTAGGGTATAGAGTGTAGGGTATAGAGTGTAGGGTATAGAGTGTAGGGTATAGAGTGTAGGGTATAGAGTGTAGGCTATAGAGTGTAGAGTATATAGTGTAGGGTGTAGGGTATAGAGTGTAGGGTATAGAGTGTAGGGTATAGAGTGTGGAGTATAGAGTGTAGGGTATAGAATGTAGAGTGTAGAGTGTAGGGTGTAGAGTGCAAAGTGTAGGGTATAGAGTGTAAGATATAGAGTGTAGTGTATAGAGTGTATGTTATAGAGTGTAGGGTATAGAGTGTAGAGTTTAGGGTATAGAGTGTAGTGTATAGATTGTATGGTATAGAGTGTATGGTATAGAGTGTAGAGTGTAGGGTATAGAGTGTAGGGTATAGAGTGTAGGGTATAGAGTGTAGGGTGTAGAGTGTAGGGTGTAGCGTGTAGGGTATAGAGTGTAGGGTATAGAGTGTAGGTTATAGAGTGTAGCGTATAGAGCGTAGGGTGTAGGGTATAGAGTGTAGGGTATAGAGTGTAGGGTATAGAGTGTAGGGTATAGAGTGTATGGTATAGAGCTTAGGGTGTAGAGTGTAGGGTATAGAATGTAGAGTTTAGGGTAGAGAGTGTGGGGCATAGAGTGTATGGTATACAGTGTAAAGTGTAGGGTATAGAGTGTATAGTGTAGGGTATAGAGTGTAGGGTATAGAGTGTATGGTATAGAGTGTAGGGTATAAAGTGTAGAGTGTAGGGTATAGAGTGTATGGTATAGAGTGTAGGGTATAAAGTGTAGAGTGTAGGGTATAGAGTGTAGGGTATAGAGTGTAGGCTATAGAGTGTAGAGTTTAGAGTGTAGGGTATAGAATGTAGAGTGTAGGGTGTAGAGTGTAAAGTGTAGGGTATAGAGTGTAGGATATAGAGTGTAGAGTGTAGGGTATAGAGTGTAGGGTATACAGTGTATGGTATAGAGTGTAGGGTATAGAGTGTAGAGTGTAGGGTATAGAGTGTAGGGTATAGAGTGTAGGGTATAGTAACATATAGTAACATAGTAACATAGTTAGTAAGGCCGAAAAAAGACATTTGTCCATCCATTTCAGCCTATATTCCATCATAATAAATACCCAGATCTACGTCCTTCTACAGAACCTAATAATTGTATGATACAATATTGTTCTGCTCCAGGAAGACATCCAGGCCTCTCTTGAACCCCTCGACTGAGTTCGCCATCACCACCTCCTCAGGCAAGCAATTCCAGATTCTCACTGCCCTAACAGTAAAGAATCCTCTTCTATGTTGGTGGAAAAACCTTCTCTCCTCCAGACGCAAAGAATGCCCCCTTGTGCCCGTCACCTTCCTTGGTATAAACAGATCCTCAGCGAGATATTTGTATTGTCCCCTTATATACTTATACATGGTTATTAGATCGCCCCTCAGTCGTCTTTTTTCTAGACTAAATAATCCTAATTTCGCTAATCTATCTGGGTATTGTAGTTCTCCCATCCCCTTTATTAATTTTGTTGCCCTCCTTTGTACTCTCTCTAGTTCCATTATATCCTTCCTGAGCACCGGTGCCCAAAACTGGACACAGTACTCCATGTGCGGTCTAACTAGGGATTTGTACAGAGGCAGTATAATGCTCTCATCATGTGTATCCAGACCTCTTTTAATGCACCCCATGATCCTGTTTGCCTTGGCAGCTGCTGCCTGGCACTGGCTGCTCCAGGTAAGTTTATCATTAACTAGGATCCCCAAGTCCTTCTCCCTGTCAGATTTACCCAGTGGTTTCCCGTTCAGTGTGTAATGGTGATATTGATTCCCTCTTCCCATGTGTATAACCTTACATTTATCATTGTTAAACCTCATCTGCCACCTTTCAGCCCAAGTTTCCAACTTATCCAGATCCATCTGTAGCAGAATACTATCTTCTCTTGTATTAACTGCTTTACATAGTTTTGTATCATCTGCAAATATCGATATTTTACTGTGTAAACCTTCTACCAGATCATTAATGAATATGTTGAAGAGAACAGGTCCCAATACTGACCCCTGCGGTACCCCACTGGTCACAGCGACCCAGTTAGAGACTATACCATTTATAACCACCCTCTGCTTTCTATCACTAAGCCAGTTACTAACCCATTTACACACATTTTCCCCCAGACCAAGCATTCTCATTTTGTGTACCAACCTCTTGTGCGGCACGGTATCAAACGCTTTGGAAAAATCAAGATATACCACGTCCAATGACTCACCGTGGTCCAGTCTATAGCTTACCTCTTCATAAAAACTGATTAGATTGGTTTGACAGGAGCGATTTCTCATAAACCCATGCTGATATGGAGTTAAACAGTTATTCTCATTGAGATAATCCAGAATAACATCCCTCAGAAACCCTTCAAATATTTTACCAACAATAGAGGTTAGACTTACTGGCCTATAATTTCCAGGTTCACTTTTAGAGCCCTTTTTGAATATTGGCACCACATTTGCTATGCGCCAGTCCTGCGGAACAGACCCTGTCGCTATAGAGTCACTAAAAATAAGAAATAATGGTTTATCTATTACATTACTTAGTTCTCTTAGTACTCGTGGGTGTATGCCATCCGGACCCGGAGATTTATCTATTTTAATCTTATTTAGCCGGTTTCGCACCTCTTCTTGGGTTAGATTGGTGACCCTTAATATAGGGTTTTCATTGTTTCTTGGGATTTCACCTAGCATTTCATTTTCCACCGTGAATACCGTGGAGAAGAAGGTGTTTAATATGTTAGCTTTTTCCTCGTCATCTACAACCATTCTTTCCTCACTATTTTTTAAGGGGCCTACATTTTCAGTTTTTATTCTTTTACTATTGATATAGTTGAAGAACAGTTTGGGATTAGTTTTACTCTCCTTAGCAATGTGCTTCTCTGTTTCATTTTTGGCAGCTTTAATTAGTTTTTTAGATAAAGTATTTTTCTCCCTATAGTTTTTTAGAGCTTCAATGGTGCCATCCTGCTTTAGTAGTGCAAATGCTTTCTTTTTACTGTTAATTGCCTGTCTTACTTCTTTGTTTAGCCACATTGGGTTTTTCCTATTTCTAGTCCTTTTATTCCCACAAGGTATAAACCGCTTACACTGCCTATTTAGGATGTTCTTAAACATTTCCCATTTATTATCTGTATTCTCATTTCTGAGGATATTGTCCCAGTCTACCAGATTAAGGGCGTCTCTAAGCTGTTCAAACTTTGCCTTCCTAAAGTTCAATGTTTTTGTGACTCCCTGACAAGTCCCCCTAGTGAAAGACAGGTGAAACTGCACAATATTGTGGTCGCTATTTCCTAAATGCCCAACCACCTGCAGATTTGTTATTCTGTCAGGTCTATTAGATAGTATTAGGTCTAAAAGTGCTTCTCCTCTGGTTGGATTCTGCACCAATTGTGAAAGATAATTTTTCTTGGTTATTAGCAGAAACCTGTTGCCTTTATGGGTTTCACAGGTTTCTGTTTCCCAGTTAATATCCGGGTAGTTAAAGTCCCCCATAACCAGGACCTCATTATGGGTTGCAGCTTCATCTATCTGCTTTAGAAGTAGACTTTCCATGCTTTCTGTTATATTTGGGGGTTTGTAACAGACCCCAATGAGAATTTTGTTACCATTTTTCCCTCCATGAATTTCAACCCATATGGACTCGACATCCTCATTCCCTTCGCTAATATCCTCCCTTAAAGTGGACTTTAGACAAGACTTTACATAGAGACAAACCCCTCCTCCTCTCCGATTTTTACGATCCTTTCTAAACAGACTGTAACCCTGTAAGTTAACTGCCCAGTCATAGCTTTCATCTAACCATGTCTCGGTTATTCCCACTATGTCAAAGTTACCTGTAGATATTTCTGCTTCTAGTTCTTCCATCTTGTTTGTCAGGCTTCTGGCGTTTGCGAGCATGCAGTTTAGAGGATTTTGTTTTGTTCCAATCTCCTCACTGTGGATTGTTTTAGAAATGTTCTTACCTCCCTTCTGAGTATGTTTTCCTGGGTCGTCTTTGTTCGAGTCTAATGTTTTTCTTCCCGTCCCCTCTTCTTCTAGTTTAACGCCCTCCTGATGAGTGTAGCGAGTCTTCTGGCGAATGTGTGTTTCCCAGGTTTGTTGAGGTGTAGTCCGTCTCTGGCGAGGAGTCCATCATACCAGTAATTCACACCGTGGTCCAGGAATCCAAATCCTTGTTGTCTGCACCATCGTCTTAGCCAGTTGTTTGCATCAAGGATCCTGTTCCATCTCCTGGTGCCATGCCCGTCTACTGGAAGGATAGAAGAAAAAACTACCTGTGCATCCAGTTCCTTTACTTTCTTCCCCAACTCTTCAAAGTCCTTGCAGATTGTCGGTAGGTCCTTCCTTGCCGTGTCATTGGTGCCAACATGTATCAGAAGAAATGGGTGGACGTCCTTGGAGCTGAAGAGCTTTGGTATCCTATCAGTCACATCCTTGATCATCGCACCTGGAAGGCAGCATACTTCTCTTGCAGTTATGTCCGGTCTGCAGATGGCTGCTTCGGTGCCTCTCAGTAGTGAGTCTCCCACCACCACCACTCTTCGTTGCTTCTTGGCTGTACTTTTTGCTGTCACTTGTTGCTGTGTGCCCTTTTCTTTTTTGCTTGCTGGTATTGCTTCATTCTTAGGTGTGCCATCTTCATCCTCTACAAAGATTTGATATCGGTTCTTCAGTTGTGTGGTTGGTGATTTCTCCATGGTCTTCTTGCTTCTTTTGGTCACATGCTTCCACTCATCTGCTTTTGGAGGTTCTCTGACAGTTTTTGCACCTTCTGTGACCAGTAGAGATGCTTCTGTTCTGTCTAGAAAGTCTTCATTCTCTTTGATGAGTTTCAAAGTTGCTATTCTTTCTTCCAGACCCCGCACCTTTTCTTCTAAAAGGGCCACTAGTCTACACTTCTGACAGGTGAAATTGGATTCTTCTTGTGGTCGATCTGTGAACATGTAGCACATGCTGCAGCTCACCATGTAGGTTGTCACATCTGCCATGTTGCTCCTAGATCCTGCTGACTTGCTGTGTGTTTTCCTTCTTGTGTAATCTACTCAGCCAAGCTCTCTTGCAATAATGTCCTACAGGCCTTACGGCGCGCGGTTTGGTGATGCTTTCGAAGCAGCTGGTCCCGGCTGTACCCAACGATCTTCTAGCTTAGGGAGACTTCGCTTCTCCCAGAAGGCACCTGGAATATGCAAATTAGCCTCCTGAAGCTTGAATCCCTGGTTTGGTGATGCTTTCGAAGCAGCTGGTCCCGGCTGTACCCAACGATCTTCTAGCTTAGGGAGACTTCGCTTCTCCCAGAAGGCACCTGGAATATGCAAATTAGCCTCCTGAAGCTTGAATCCCTGGTTTTCAGAGTGTAGAGTATAGAGTGTAGGGTATAGATTGTAGGGTATAGGGTATAGAGTGTATGGTGTAGAGTGTAGGGTATAGAGTGTAGGGTGTAGGGTGTAGAGTGTGGGGTGTAGAGTGGTGTAGAGTGTAGGATGTAGAGTGTATGGTATAGAGTGTAGGGTATAGAGTATAGCGTGTATGGTATAGAGTGTAGTGTATAGAGTGTAGGGTATAGAGTGTAGGGTATAGAGTGTAGGGTATAGATTTTAGAGTGTAGGGTATAGAGTGTAAGGTATAGAGTGTAGGGTGTGGAGTGTAGGGTATAGAGTGTAGGGTATAGAGTGTATGGTATAGAGTGTAGGGTATAGAGTGTAGAGTGTAAGGTATAGAGTGTATTTATAGAGTGTAGGGTATAGAGTGTAGGGTATAGAGTGTAGAGTGTAGGGTGTAGAGTGTAGGGTATAGAGTGTAGAGTGTAGGGTATAGAGTGTAGGGTATAGAGTGTATGCTATAGAGTGTATGGTGTAGAGTGTATGGTATAGAGTGTAGGGTATAGAGTGTAGAGTGTAGGGTATAGAGTGTAGGGAATAGAGTGTAGGGTATAGAGTGTAGGGTATAGAGTGCATGTTATAGAGTGTAGGGTATAGAGTGTAGAGTGTAGAGTGTAGGGTATAGAGTTTAGAGTGTAGGGTATAGAGTGTAGGGTATAGAGTGTAGGGTATAGAGTGTAGGGTGTAGAGTGTAGGGTATAGAGTGTAGGGTATAGAGTGTAGGGTATAGAGTGTATGGTATAGAGTGTAGGGTATAGAGTGTAGGGTATAGAGTGTATGGTATAGAGTGTATGGTATAGAGTGTAGGGTATAGAGTGTATGGTATAGAGTGTAGGGTATAGAGTGTAGAGTGTAGGGTATAGAGTGCAGGGTATAGAGTGTAGGGTATAGAGTGTAGGCTATAGAGTGTAGGGTATAGAGTGTAGAGTGTAGGGTATAGAGTGTAGGGTGTAGAGTGTAGGGTATAGAGTGTTGGGTGTAGAGTGCAGGGTGTAGAGTGCAGGGTGTAGAGTGCAGGGTGTAGAGTGTAGGGTATAGAGTGTAGGGTATAAAGTGTAGAGTGTAGGGTATAGAGTGTAGGGTATAGAGTGTAGGGTGTAGAGTGTAGGGTGTAGAGTGTATGGTATAGAGTGTAGGGTATAGAGTGTAGGGTATAGAGTGTAGAGTGTAGGGTATAGAGTGTAGGGTATAGAGCTTAGGGTGTAGAGTGTAGGATATAGAGTGTAGAGTTTAGGGTATAGAGTGTGGGGCATAGAGTGTATGGTATACAGTGTAGAGTGTAGAGTGTAGGGTATAGAGTGTATAGTGTAGGGTATAGAGTGTAGGGTATAGAGTGTAGGGTGTAGAGTGTAGGGTGTAGAGTGTAGGGTCTAGAGTGTAGGGTGTAGAGTGTAGGGTGTAGAGTGTATGGTATAGAGTGTAGGGTATAGAGTGTAGAGTGTAGGGTATAGAGTGTAGGGTATAGAGTGTAGGGTATAGAGTGTAGGGTGTAGAGTGTAGGGTATAGAGTGTAGAGTTTAGGGTAGAGAGTGTGGGGCATAGAGTGTATGGTATACAGTGTAGAGTGTAGGGTATAGAGTGTATAGTGTAGGGTATAGAGTGTAGGGTATAGAGTGTATGGTATAGAGTGTAGGGTATAAAGTGTAGAGTGTAGGGTATAGAGTGTATGGTACAGAGTGTAGGGTATAACGTGTAGAGTGTAGGGTATAGAGTGTAGGGTATAGAGTGTAGGTTATAGAGTGTAGGGTATAGAGTGTAGGGTAAAGAGTGTAGAGTGTAGGGTACAGAGTGCAGGGTGTAGAGTCTAGGGTATAGAGTGTAGAGTGTAGAGTGTAGGGTGTAGAGTGTAGGGTATAGAGTGTAGGGTATAGAGTGTAGGGTATAAAGTGTAGGGTGTAGGGTATAGAGTGTAGGGTATAAAGTGCAGGTTGTAGAGTGTAGGGTATAGAGTGTATGGTATAGGGTGTAGGGTATAAAGTGTAGGGTATAGAGTGTAGGGTATAGAGTGTAGGGTATAGAGTGTAGGCTATAGAGTGTAGAGTATATAGTGTAGAGTGTAGGGTATAGAGTGTAGGGTATAGAGTGTGGAGTATAGAGTGTAGGGTATAGAATGTAGAGTGTAGAGTGTAGGGTGTAGAGTGCAAAGTGTAGGGTATAGAGTGTAAGATATAGAGTGTAGTGTATAGAGTGTATGTTATAGAGTGTAGGGTATAGAGTGTAGAGTTTAGGGTATAGAGTGTAGTGTATAGATTGTATGGTATAGAGTGTATGGTATAGAGTGTAGAGTGTAGGGTATAGAGTGTAGGGTATAGAGTGTAGGGTATAGAGTGTAGGGTGTAGAGTGTAGGGTGTAGAGTGTAGGGTATAGAGTGTAGGGTATAGAGTGTAGGTTATAGAGTGTAGCGTATAGAGCGTAGGGTGTAGGGTATAGAGTGTAGGGTATAGAGTGTAGGGTATAGAGTGTAGGGTATAGAGTGTATGGTATAGAGCTTAGGGTGTAGAGTGTAGGGTATAGAATGTAGAGTTTAGGGTAGAGAGTGTGGGGCATAGAGTGTATGGTATACAGTGTAGAGTGTAGGGTATAGAGTGTATAGTGTAGGGTATAGAGTGTAGGGTATAGAGTGTATGGTATAGAGTGTAGGATATAAAGTGTAGAGTGTAGGGTATAGAGTGTATGGTATAGAGTGTAGGGTATAAAGTGTAGAGTGTAGGGTATAGAGTGTAGGGTATAGAGTGTAGGCTATAGAGTGTAGAGTTTAGAGTGTAGGGTATAGAATGTAGAGTGTAGAGTGTAAAGTGTAGGGTATAGAGTGTAGGATATAGAGTGTAGAGTGTAGGGTATAGAGTGTAGGGTATACAGTGTATGGTATAGAGTGTAGGGTATAGAGTGTAGAGTGTAGGGTATAGAGTGTAGGGTATAGAGTGTAGGGTATAGAGTGTAGGGTATAGATTGTAGGGTATAGGGTATAGGGTATAGAGTGTATGGTGTAGAGTGTAGGGTATAGAGTGTAGGGTGTAGGGTGTAGAGTGTGGGGTGTAGAGTGGTGTAGAGTGTAGGATGTAGAGTGTATGGTATAGAGTGTAGGGTATAGAGTATAGCGTGTATGGTATAGAGTGTAGTGTATAGAGTGTAGGGTATAGGGTATAGAGTGTAGGGTATAGAGTGTAGTGTATAGATTTTAGAGTGTAGGGTATAGAGTGTAAGGTATAGAGTGTAGGGTGTGGAGTGTAAGGTATAGAGTGTAGGGTATAGAGTGTATGGTATAGAGTGTAGTGTATAGAGTGTATGGTATAGAGTGTAGAGTGTAGGGTATAGAGTGTATTTTATAGAGTGTAGGGTATAGAGTGTAGGGTATAGAGTGTAGAGTGTAGGGTACAGAGTGTAGGGTATAGAGTGTAGAGTGTAGGGTATAGAGTGTAGGGTATAGAGTGTAGGGTATAGAGTGTAGAGTGTAGGGATTAGAGTGTAGGATTAGAGTGTAGGGTATAGAGTGTAGAGTGTAGAGTATAGAGTGTAGGGTATAGAGTGTAGGGATTAGAGTGTAGGAATTAGAGTGTAGGGATTAGTGTGTAGGGATTAGAGTGTAGGGTATAGAGTGTAGGGTATAGAGTGTAGGGTATAGAGTGTAAGGTATAGTGTGTATGGTATAGAGTGTAGGGTATAAAGTGTAGAGTGTATGGTATAGAGTGTAGGGTATAGAGTGTATAGTGTAGGGTATAGAGTGTAGGGTATAGAGTGTAAAGTGTAGGGTATAGAGTGTATGGTATAGAGTGTAGGGTGTAGAGTGTATGGTATAGAGTGTAGGGTATAGAGTGTAGAGTGTAGGGTATAGAGTGTAGGGTATAGAGTGTAGGGTATAGAGTGTAGGGTATAGAGTGTAGGGTACAGAGTGTAGAGTGTAGGGTATAGAGTGTAGGGTACAGTGTGCAGGGTGTAGAGTGTAGGGTATAGAGTGTATAGTGTAGGGTATAGAGTGTAGGGTATAGAGTGTAGGGTGTAAAGTGTAGGGTGTAGAGTGTAGGGTGTAGAGTGTAGGGTGTAAAGTGTAGGGTGTAGAGTGTATGGTATAGAGTGTAGGGTATAGAGTGTAGAGTGTAGGGTATAGAGTGTAGGGTATAGAGTGTAGGGTATAGAGTGTAGGGTATAGAGTGTAGGGTGTAGAGTGTAGGGTACAGAGTGTAGAGTTTAGGGTAGAGAGTGTGGGGCATAGAGTGTATGGTATACAGTGTAGAGTGTAGGGTATAGAGTGTATAGTGTAGGGTATAGAGTGTAGGGTATAGAGTGTATGGTATGGAGTGTAGGGTATAAAGTGTAAAGTGTAGGGTATAGAGTGTATGGTATAGAGTGTAGGGTATAAAGTGTAGAGTGTAGGGTATAGAGTGTAGGGTATAGACTGTAGGGTATAGAGTGTAGGGTATAGAGTGTAGGGTAAAGAGTGTAGAGTGTAGGGTACAGAGTGCAGGGTGTAGAGTGTAGGGTATAGAGTGTAGAGTGTAGAGTGTAGGGTGTAGAGTGTAGGGTATAGATTGTAGGGTATAGAGTGTAGGGTATAGAGTGTAGGGTATAAAGTGTAGGGTGTAGGGTATAGAGTGTAGGGTATAGAGTGCAGGTTGTAGAGTGTAGGGTATAGAGTGTATGGTATAGGGTGTAGGGTATAGAGTGTAGGGTATAGAGTGTAGGGTATAGAGTGTAGGGTATAGAGTGTAGGCTATAGAGTGTAGAGTATATAGTGTAGAGTGTAGGGTATAGAGTGTAGGGTATAGAGTGTAGGGTATAGAGTGTAGGGTGTAGGGATTAGCGTGTAGGGATTAGAGTGTAGGGATTAGAGTGTAGGGTGTAGAGTGTAGGGTGTAGAGTGTAGGGTATAGAGTGTAGGGTATAGAGTGTAGGGTATAGAGTGTAGAGTGTAGGGATTAGAGTGTAGGGTATAGAGTGTAGGGTATAGAATGTAGGGTATAGAGTGTAGGGTAAAGAGTGTAGAGTGTAGGGTACAGAGTGCAGAGTGCAGGGTGTAGAGTGTAGGGAATAGAGTGTAGAGTGTAGGGTGTAGAGTGTAGGGTGTAGAGTGTAGGGTGTAGGGTATAGAGTGTAGGGTATAGAGTGTAGGGTATAGAGTGTAGGGTGTAGGGATTAGAGTGTAGGGATTAGAGTGTAGGGATTAGAGTGTAGGGTGTAGAGTGTAGGGTGTAGAGTGTAGGGTATGGAGTGTAGGGTATAGAGTGTAGGGTATAGAGTGTAGAGTGTAGGGATTAGAGTGTAGGGTATAGAGTGTAGGGTATAGAGTGTAGGGTATAGAGTGTAGAGTGTAGGGTATAGAGTGTAGGGTATAGAGTGTAGGGTATAGAGTGTAGGGTGTAGAGTGTAGGGTATAGAGTGTAGAGTTTAGGGTAGAGAGTGTGGGGCATAGAGTGTATGGTATACAGTGTAGAGTGTAGGGTATAGAGTGTATAGTGTAGGGTATAGAGTGTAGGGTATAGAGTGTATGGTATAGAGTGTAGGGTATAAAGTGTAGAGTGTAGGGTATAGAGTGTATGGTATAGAGTGTAGGGTATAACGTGTAGAGTGTAGGGTATAGAGTGTAGGGTATAGAGTGTAGGTTATAGAGTGTAGGGTATAGAGTGTAGGGTAAAGAGTGTAGAGTGTAGGGTACAGAGTGCAGGGTGTAGAGTGTAGGGTATAGAGTGTAGAGTGTAGGGTGTAGAGTGTAGGGTATAGAGTGTAGGGTATAGAGTGTAGGGTATAGAGTGTAGGGTATAAATTGTAGGGTGTAGGGTATAGAGTGTAGGGTATAAAGTGCAGGTTGTAGAGTGTAGGGTATAGAGTGTATGGTATAGGGTGTAGGGTATAAAGTGTAGGGTATAGAGTGTAGGGTATAGAGTGTAGGGTATAGAGTGTAGGCTATAGAGTGTAGAGTATATAGTGTAGAGTGTAGGGTATAGAGTGTAGGGTATAGAGTGTGGAGTATAGAGTGTAGGGTATAGAATGTAGAGTGTAGAGTGTAGGGTGTAGAGTGCAAAGTGTAGGGTATAGAGTGTAAGATATAGAGTGTAGTGTATAGAGTGTATGTTATAGAGTGTAGGGTATAGAGTGTAGAGTTTAGGGTATAGAGTGTAGTGTATAGATTGTATGGTATAGAGTGTATGGTATAGAGTGTAGAGTGTAGGGTATAGAGTGTAGGGTATAGAGTGTAGGGTATAGAGTGTAGGGTGTAGAGTGTAGGGTGTAGAGTGTAGGGTATAGAGTGTAGGGTATAGAGTGTAGGTTATAGAGTGTAGCGTATAGAGCGTAGGGTGTAGGGTATAGAGTGTAGGGTATAGAGTGTAGGGTATAGAGTGTAGGGTATAGAGTGTATGGTATAGAGCTTAGGGTGTAGAGTGTAGGGTATAGAATGTAGAGTTTAGGGTAGAGAGTGTGGGGCATAGAGTGTATGGTATACAGTGTAGAGTGTAGGGTATAGAGTGTATAGTGTAGGGTATAGAGTGTAGGGTATAGAGTGTATGGTATAGAGTGTAGGATATAAAGTGTAGAGTGTAGGGTATAGAGTGTATGGTATAGAGTGTAGGGTATAAAGTGTAGAGTGTAGGGTATAGAGTGTAGGGTATAGAGTGTAGGCTATAGAGTGTAGAGTTTAGAGTGTAGGGTATAGAATGTAGAGTGTAGAGTGTAAAGTGTAGGGTATAGAGTGTAGGATATAGAGTGTAGAGTGTAGGGTATAGAGTGTAGGGTATACAGTGTATGGTATAGAGTGTAGGGTATAGAGTGTAGAGTGTAGGGTATAGAGTGTAGGGTATAGAGTGTAGGGTATAGAGTGTAGGGTATAGATTGTAGGGTATAGGGTATAGGGTATAGAGTGTATGGTGTAGAGTGTAGGGTATAGAGTGTAGGGTGTAGGGTGTAGAGTGTGGGGTGTAGAGTGGTGTAGAGTGTAGGATGTAGAGTGTATGGTATAGAGTGTAGGGTATAGAGTATAGCGTGTATGGTATAGAGTGTAGTGTATAGAGTGTAGGGTATAGGGTATAGAGTGTAGGGTATAGAGTGTAGGGTATAGATTTTAGAGTGTAGGGTATAGAGTGTAAGGTATAGAGTGTAGGGTGTGGAGTGTAAGGTATAGAGTGTAGGGTATAGAGTGTATGGTATAGAGTGTAGTGTATAGAGTGTATGGTATAGAGTGTAGAGTGTAGGGTATAGAGTGTATTTTATAGAGTGTAGGGTATAGAGTGTAGGGTATAGAGTGTAGAGTGTAGGGTACAGAGTGTAGGGTATAGAGTGTAGAGTGTAGGGTATAGAGTGTAGGGTATAGAGTGTAGGGTATAGAGTGTAGAGTGTAGGGATTAGAGTGTAGGATTAGAGTGTAGGGTATAGAGTGTAGAGTGTAGAGTATAGAGTGTAGGGTATAGAGTGTAGGGATTAGAGTGTAGGAATTAGAGTGTAGGGATTAGTGTGTAGGGATTAGAGTGTAGGGTATAGAGTGTAGGGTATAGAGTGTAGGGTATAGAGTGTAAGGTATAGTGTGTATGGTATAGAGTGTAGGGTATAAAGTGTAGAGTGTATGGTATAGAGTGTAGGGTATAGAGTGTATAGTGTAGGGTATAGAGTGTAGGGTATAGAGTGTAAAGTGTAGGGTATAGAGTGTATGGTATAGAGTGTAGGGTGTAGAGTGTATGGTATAGAGTGTAGGGTATAGAGTGTAGAGTGTAGGGTATAGAGTGTAGGGTATAGAGTGTAGGGTATAGAGTGTAGGGTATAGAGTGTAGGGTACAGAGTGCAGAGTGTAGGGTATAGAGTGTAGGGTACAGTGTGCAGGGTGTAGAGTGTAGGGTATAGAGTGTATAGTGTAGGGTATAGAGTGTAGGGTATAGAGTGTAGGGTGTAAAGTGTAGGGTGTAGAGTGTAGGGTGTAGAGTGTAGGGTGTAAAGTGTAGGGTGTAGAGTGTATGGTATAGAGTGTAGGGTATAGAGTGTAGAGTGTAGGGTATAGAGTGTAGGGTATAGAGTGTAGGGTATAGAGTGTAGGGTATAGAGTGTAGGGTGTAGAGTGTAGGGTACAGAGTGTAGAGTTTAGGGTAGAGAGTGTGGGGCATAGAGTGTATGGTATACAGTGTAGAGTGTAGGGTATAGAGTGTATAGTGTAGGGTATAGAGTGTAGGGTATAGAGTGTATGGTATGGAGTGTAGGGTATAAAGTGTAAAGTGTAGGGTATAGAGTGTATGGTATAGAGTGTAGGGTATAAAGTGTAGAGTGTAGGGTATAGAGTGTAGGGTATAGAGTGTAGGGTATAGAGTGTAGGGTATAGAGTGTAGGGTAAAGAGTGTAGAGTGTAGGGTACAGAGTGCAGGGTGTAGAGTGTAGGGTATAGAGTGTAGAGTGTAGAGTGTAGGGTGTAGAGTGTAGGGTATAGATTGTAGGGTATAGAGTGTAGGGTATAGAGTGTAGGGTATAAAGTGTAGGGTGTAGGGTATAGAGTGTAGGGTATAGAGTGCAGGTTGTAGAGTGTAGGGTATAGAGTGTATGGTATAGGGTGTAGGGTATAGAGTGTAGGGTATAGAGTGTAGGGTATAGAGTGTAGGGTATAGAGTGTAGGCTATAGAGTGTAGAGTATATAGTGTAGAGTGTAGGGTATAGAGTGTAGGGTATAGAGTGTAGGGTATAGAGTGTAGGGTGTAGGGATTAGCGTGTAGGGATTAGAGTGTAGGGATTAGAGTGTAGGGTGTAGAGTGTAGGGTGTAGAGTGTAGGGTATAGAGTGTAGGGTATAGAGTGTAGGGTATAGAGTGTAGAGTGTAGGGATTAGAGTGTAGGGTATAGAGTGTAGGGTATAGAATGTAGGGTATAGAGTGTAGGGTAAAGAGTGTAGAGTGTAGGGTACAGAGTGCAGAGTGCAGGGTGTAGAGTGTAGGGAATAGAGTGTAGAGTGTAGGGTGTAGAGTGTAGGGTGTAGGGTATAGAGTGTAGGGTATAGAGTGTAGGGTATAGAGTGTAGGGTGTAGGGATTAGAGTGTAGGGATTAGAGTGTAGGGATTAGAGTGTAGGGTGTAGAGTGTAGGGTGTAGAGTGTAGGGTATGGAGTGTAGGGTATAGAGTGTAGGGTATAGAGTGTAGAGTGTAGGGATTAGAGTGTAGGGTATAGAGTGTAGGGTATAGAGTGTAGGGTATAGAGTGTAAGGTGTAGGGTATAGAGTGTAGGGTATAGAGTGCAGGTTGTAGAGTGTAGGGTATAGAGTGTAGGGTATAGAGAGTAGGGTATAAAGTGTAGTGTGTAGGGTATAGAGTGTAAAGTGTAGGGTATAGAGTGTAGGGTATAGAGTGTAGGGTATAGAGTGTAGAGTGTAGGGTATAGAGTGTATGCTATAGAGTGTATGGTGTAGAGTGTATGGTATAGAGTGTAGGGTATAGAGTGTAGAGTGTATGGTATAGAGTGTATGGTATAGAGTGTAGGGTATAGAGTGTAGGGTATAGAGTGTAGGGTATAGAGTGTATGTTATAGAGTGTAGGGTATAGAGTGTAGAGTGTAGGGTATAGAGTTTACAGTATAGGGTACAGAGTGTAGGGTATAGAGTGTAGGTTATAGTGTGTAGGGTATAGAGTGTAGGGTAAAGAGTGTAGAGTGTAGGGTACAGAGTGCAGGGTGTAGAGTGTAGGGTATAGAGTGTAGAGTGTAGAGTGTAGGGTGTAGAGTGTAGGGTATAGAGTGTAGGGTATAGAGTGTAGGGTATAGAGTGTAGGGTATAAAGTGTAGGGTGTAGGGTATAGAGTGTAGGGTATAAAGTGCAGGTTGTAGAGTGTAGGGTATAGAGTGTATGGTATAGGGTGTAGGGTATAGAGTGTAGGGTATAGAGTGTAGGGTATAGAGTGTAGGGTATAGAGTGTAGGGTATAGAGTGTAGGCTATAGAGTGTAGAGTATATAGTGTAGAGTGTAGGGTATAGAGTGTAGGGTATAGAGTGTAGGGTATAGAGTGTGGAGTATAGAGTGTAGGGTATAGAATGTAGAGTGTAGGGTGTAGAGTGCAAAGTGTAGGGTATAGAGTGTAAGATATAGAGTGTAGTGTATAGAGTGTATGTTATAGAGTGTAGGGTATAGAGTGTAGAGTTTAGGGTATAGAGTGTAGTGTATAGATTGTATGTTATAGAGTGTATGGTATAGAGTGTAGAGTGTAGGGTATAGAGTGTAGGGTATAGAGTGTAGGGTATAGAGTGTAGGGTGTAGAGTGTAGGGTGTAGAGTGTAGGGTATAGAGTGTAGGGTATAGAGTGTAGGTTATAGAGTGTAGCGTATAGAGCGTAGGGTGTAAGGTATAGAGTGTAGGGTATAGAGTGTAGGGTATAGAGTGTAGGGTATAGAGTGTATGGTATAGAGCTTAGGGTGTAGAGTGTAGGGTATAGAATGTAGAGTTTAGGGTACAGAGTGTGGGGCATAGAGTGTATGGTATACAGTGTAGAGTGTAGGGTATAGAGTGTATAGTGTAGGGTATAGAGTGTAGGGTATAGAGTGTATGGTATAGAGTGTAGGGTATAAAGTGTAGAGTGTAGGGTATAGAGTGTATGGTATAGAGTGTAGGGTATAAAGTGTAGAGTGTAGGGTATAGAGTGTAGGGTATAGAGTGTAGGCTATAGAGTGTAGAGTTTAGAGTGTAGGGTATAGAATGTAGAGTGTAGGGTGTAGAGTGTAAAGTGTAGGGTATAGAGTGTAGGATATAGAGTGTAGAGTGTAGGGTATAGAGTGTAGGGTATACAGTGTATGGTATAGAGTGTAGGGTATAGAGTGTAGAGTGTAGGGTATAGAGTGTAGGGTATAGAGTGTAGGGTATAGAGTGTAGGGTATAGATTGTAGGGTATAGGGTATAGGGTATAGAGTGTATGGTGTAGAGTGTAGGGTATAGAGTGTAGGGTGTAGGGTGTAGAGTGTGGGGTGTAGAGTGGTGTAGAGTGTAGGATGTAGAGTGTATGGTATAGAGTGTAGGGTATAGAGTATAGCGTGTATGGTATAGAGTGTAGTGTATAGAGTGTAGGGTATAGGGTATAGAGTGTAGGGTATAGAGTGTAGGGTATAGATTTTAGAGTGTAGGGTATAGAGTGTAAGGTATAGAGTGTAGGGTGTGGAGTGTAGGGTATAGAGTGTATGGTATAGAGTGTAGGGTATAGAGTGTATGGTATAGAGTGTAGAGTGTAGGGTATAGAGTGTATTTTATAGAGTGTAGGGTATAGAGTGTAGGGTATAGAGTGTAGAGTGTAGCGTATAGAGTGTAGGGTATAGAGTGTAGGGTATAGAGTGTATGTTATAGAGTGTAGGGTATAGAGTGTAGAGTGTAGGGTATAGAGTTTACAGTATAGGGTACAGAGTGTAGGGTATAGAGTGTAGGTTATAGTGTGTAGGGTATAGAGTGTAGGGTAAAGAGTGTAGAGTGTAGGGTACAGAGTGCAGGGTGTAGAGTGTAGGGTATAGAGTGTAGAGTGTAGAGTGTAGGGTGTAGAGTGTAGGGTATAGAGTGTAGGGTATAGAGTGTAGGGTATAGAGTGTAGGGTATAAAGTGTAGGGTGTAGGGTATAGAGTGTAGGGTATAAAGTGCAGGTTGTAGAGTGTAGGGTATAGAGTGTATGGTATAGGGTGTAGGGTATAGAGTGTAGGGTATAGAGTGTAGGGTATAGAGTGTAGGGTATAGAGTGTAGGGTATAGAGTGTAGGCTATAGAGTGTAGAGTATATAGTGTAGAGTGTAGGGTATAGAGTGTAGGGTATAGAGTGTAGGGTATAGAGTGTGGAGTATAGAGTGTAGGGTATAGAATGTAGAGTGTAGGGTGTAGAGTGCAAAGTGTAGGGTATAGAGTGTAAGATATAGAGTGTAGTGTATAGAGTGTATGTTATAGAGTGTAGGGTATAGAGTGTAGAGTTTAGGGTATAGAGTGTAGTGTATAGATTGTATGTTATAGAGTGTATGGTATAGAGTGTAGAGTGTAGGGTATAGAGTGTAGGGTATAGAGTGTAGGGTATAGAGTGTAGGGTGTAGAGTGTAGGGTGTAGAGTTTAGGGTATAGAGTGTAGGGTATAGAGTGTAGGTTATAGAGTGTAGCGTATAGAGCGTAGGGTGTAAGGTATAGAGTGTAGGGTATAGAGTGTAGGGTATAGAGTGTAGGGTATAGAGTGTATGGTATAGAGCTTAGGGTGTAGAGTGTAGGGTATAGAATGTAGAGTTTAGGGTAGAGAGTGTGGGGCATAGAGTGTATGGTATACAGTGTAGAGTGTAGGGTATAGAGTGTATAGTGTAGGGTATAGAGTGTAGGGTATAGAGTGTATGGTATAGAGTGTAGGGTATAAAGTGTAGAGTGTAGGGTATAGAGTGCATGGTATAGAGTGTAGGGTATAAAGTGTAGAGTGTAGGGTATAGAGTGTAGGGTATAGAGTGTAGGCTATAGAGTGTAGAGTTTAGAGTGTAGGGTATAGAATGTAGTGTGTAGGGTGTAGAGTGTAAAGTGTAGGGTATAGAGTGTAGGATATAGAGTGTAGAGTGTAGGGTATAGAGTGTAGGGTATACAGTGTATGGTATAGAGTGTAGGGTATAGAGTGTAGAGTGTAGGGTATAGAGTGTAGGGTATAGAGTGTAGGGTATAGAGTGTAGGGTATAGATTGTATGGTATAGGGTATAGAGTGTATGGTGTAGAGTGTAGGGTATAGAGTGTAGGGTGTAGGGTGTAGAGTGTGGGGTGTAGAGTGGTGTAGAGTGTAGGATGTAGAGTGTATGGTATAGAGTGTAGGGTATAGAGTATAGCGTGTATGGTATAGAGTGTAGTGTATAGAGTGTAGGGTATAGGGTATAGAGTGTAGGGTATAGAGTGTAGGGTATAGATTTTAGAGTGTAGGGTATAGAGTGTAAGGTATAGAGTGTAGGGTGTGGAGTGTAGGGTATAGAGTGTATGGTATAGAGTGTAGGGTATAGAGTGTATGGTATAGAGTGTAGAGTGTAGGGTATAGAGTGTATTTTATAGAGTGTAGGGTATAGAGTGTAGGGTATAGAGTGTAGAGTGTAGCGTATAGAGTGTAGGGTATAGAGTGTAGAGTGTAGGGTATAGAGTGTAGGGTATAGAGTGTAGGGTATAGAGTGTAGAGTGTAGGGATTAGAGTGTAGGGTTTAGAGTGTAGGGTATAGAGTGTAGAGTGTAGAGTATAGAGTGTAGGGTATAGAGTGTAGGGATTAGAGTGTAGGGATTAGAGTGTAGGGATTAGAGTGTAGGGATTAGAGTGTAGGGTATAGAGTGTAGGGTATAGAGTGTAGGGTATAGAGTGTAGGGTATAGTGTGTATGGTATAGAGTGTAGGGTATAACGTGTAGAGTGTATGGTATAGAGTGTAGGGTATAGAGTGTAAAGTGTAGGGTATAGAGTGTATGGTATAGAGTGTAGGGTGTAGAGTGTATGGTATAGAGTGTAGGGTATAGAGTGTAGAGTATAGGGTATAGAGTGTAGGGTATAGAGTGTAGGGTATAGAGTGTAGGGTATAGAGTGTAGGGTACAGAGTGTAGGGTATAGAGTGTAGGGTACAGAGTGCAGGGTGTAGAGTGTAGGGTATAGAGTGTATAGTGTAGGGTATAGAGTGTAGGGTATAGAGTGTAGGGTGTAAAGTGGAGGGTGTAGAGTGTAGGGTGTAGAGTGTAGGGTGTAGAGTGTAGGGTGTAGAGTATATGGTATAGAGTGTAGGGTATAGAGTGTAGAGTGTAGGGTATAGAGTGTAGGGTATAGAGTGTAGGGTATAGAGTGTAGGGTATAGAGTGTAGGGTGTAGAGTGTAGGGTATAGAGTGTAGAGTTTAGGGTAGAGAGTGTGGGGCATAGAGTGTATGGTATACTGTGTAGAGTGTAGGGTATAGAGTGTATAGTGTAGGGTATAGAGTGTAGGGTATAAAGTGTATGGTATAGAGTGTTGGGTATAAAGTGTAGAGTGTAGGGTATAGAGTGTATGGTATAGAGTGTAGGGTATAAAGTGTAGAGTGTAGGGTATAGAGTGTAGGGTATAGAGTGTAGGGTATAGAGTGTAGGGTAAAGAGTGTAGAGTGTAGGGTACAGAGTGCAGGGTGTAGAGTGTAGGTTATAGAGTGTAGAGTGTAGAGTGTAGGGTGTAGAGTGTAGGGTATAGAGTGTAGGGTATAGAGTGTAGGGTATAGAGTGTAGGGTATAAAGTGTAGGGTGTAGGGTATAGAGTGTAGGGTATAGAGTGCAGGTTGTAGAGTGTAGGGTATAGAGTGTATGGTATAGGGTGTAGGGTATAAACTGTAGGGTATAGAGTGTAGGGTATAGAGTGTAGGGTATAGAGTGTAGGGTATAGAGTGTAGGCTATAGAGTGTAGAGTATATAGTGTAGAGTGTAGGGTATAGAGTGTAGGGTATAGAGTGTAGGGTATAGAGTGTAGGGTGTAGGGATTAGAGTGTAGGGATTAGAGTGTAGGGATTAGAGTGTAGGGTGTAGAGTGTAGGGTGTAGAGTGTAGGGTATAGAGTGTAGAGTGTAGAGTGTAGGGTGAAAAGTGTAGGGTATAGAGTGTAGGGTATAGAGTGTAGGGTATAGAGTGTAGGGTATAAAGTGTAGGGTGTAGGGTATAGAGTGTAGGGTATAAAGTGCAGGTTGTAGAGTGTAGGGTATAGAGTGTATGGTATAGGGTGTAGGGTATAAAGTGTAGGGTATAGAGTGTAGGGTATAGAGTGTAGGGTATAGAGTGTAGGCTATAGAGTGTAGAGTATATAGTGTAGAGTGTAGGGTATAGAGTGTAGGGTATAGAGTGTGGAGTATAGAGTGTAGGGTATAGAATGTAGAGTGTAGAGTGTAGGGTGTAGAGTGCAAAGTGTAGGGTATAGAGTGTAAGATATAGAGTGTAGTGTATAGAGTGTATGTTATAGAGTGTAGGGTATAGAGTGTAGAGTTTAGGGTATAGAGTGTAGTGTATAGATTGTATGGTATAGAGTGTATGGTATAGAGTGTAGAGTGTAGGGTATAGAGTGTAGGGTATAGAGTGTAGGGTATAGAGTGTAGGGTGTAGAGTGTAGGGTGTAGAGTGTAGGGTATAGAGTGTAGGGTATAGAGTGTAGGTTATAGAGTGTAGCGTATAGAGCGTAGGGTGTAGGGTATAGAGTGTAGGGTATAGAGTGTAGGGTATAGAGTGTAGGGTATAGAGTGTATGGTATAGAGCTTAGGGTGTAGAGTGTAGGGTATAGAATGTAGAGTTTAGGGTAGAGAGTGTGGGGCATAGAGTGTATGGTATACAGTGTAGAGTGTAGGGTATAGAGTGTATAGTGTAGGGTATAGAGTGTAGGGTATAGAGTGTATGGTATAGAGTGTAGGATATAAAGTGTAGAGTGTAGGGTATAGAGTGTATGGTATAGAGTGTAGGGTATAAAGTGTAGAGTGTAGGGTATAGAGTGTAGGGTATAGAGTGTAGGCTATAGAGTGTAGAGTTTAGAGTGTAGGGTATAGAATGTAGAGTGTAGAGTGTAAAGTGTAGGGTATAGAGTGTAGGATATAGAGTGTAGAGTGTAGGGTATACAGTGTATGGTATAGAGTGTAGGGTATAGAGTGTAGAGTGTAGGGTATAGAGTGTAGGGTATAGAGTGTAGGGTATAGAGTGTAGGGTATAGATTGTAGGGTATAGGGTATAGGGTATAGAGTGTATGGTGTAGAGTGTAGGGTATAGAGTGTAGGGTGTAGGGTGTAGAGTGTGGGGTGTAGAGTGGTGTAGAGTGTAGGATGTAGAGTGTATGGTATAGAGTGTAGGGTATAGAGTATAGCGTGTATGGTATAGAGTGTAGTGTATAGAGTGTAGGGTATAGGGTATAGAGTGTAGGGTATAGAGTGTAGGGTATAGATTTTAGAGTGTAGGGTATAGAGTGTAAGGTATAGAGTGTAGGGTGTGGAGTGTAAGGTATAGAGTGTAGGGTATAGAGTGTATGGTATAGAGTGTAGTGTATAGAGTGTATGGTATAGAGTGTAGAGTGTAGGGTATAGAGTGTATTTTATAGAGTGTAGGGTATAGAGTGTAGGGTATAGAGTGTAGAGTGTAGGGTACAGAGTGTAGGGTATAGAGTGTAGAGTGTAGGGTATAGAGTGTAGGGTATAGAGTGTAGGGTATAGAGTGTAGAGTGTAGGGATTAGAGTGTAGGATTAGAGTGTAGGGTATAGAGTGTAGAGTGTAGAGTATAGAGTGTAGGGTATAGAGTGTAGGGATTAGAGTGTAGGAATTAGAGTGTAGGGATTAGAGTGTAGGGATTAGAGTGTAGGGTATAGAGTGTAGGGTATAGAGTGTAGGGTATAGAGTGTAAGGTATAGTGTGTATGGTATAGAGTGTAGGGTATAAAGTGTAGAGTGTATGGTATAGAGTGTAGGGTATAGAGTGTATAGTGTAGGGTATAGAGTGTAGGGTATAGAGTGTAAAGTGTAGGGTATAGAGTGTATGGTATAGAGTGTAGGGTGTAGAGTGTATGGTATAGAGTGTAGGGTATAGAGTGTAGAGTGTAGGGTATAGAGTGTAGGGTATAGAGTGTAGGGTATAGAGTGTAGGGTATAGAGTGTAGGGTACAGAGTGTAGAGTGTAGGGTATAGAGTGTAGGGTACAGTGTGCATGGTGTAGAGTGTAGGGTATAGAGTGTATAGTGTAGGGTATAGAGTGTAGGGTATAGAGTGTAGGGTGTAAAGTGTAGGGTGTAGAGTGTAGGGTGTAGAGTGTAGGGTGTAAAGTGTAGGGTGTAGAGTGTATGGTATAGAGTGTAGGGTATAGAGTGTAGAGTGTAGGGTATAGAGTGTAGGGTATAGAGTGTAGGGTATAGAGTGTAGGGTATAGAGTGTAGGGTGTAGAGTGTAGGGTACAGAGTGTAGAGTTTAGGGTAGAGAGTGTGGGGCATAGAGTGTATGGTATACAGTGTAGAGTGTAGGGTATAGAGTGTATAGTGTAGGGTATAGAGTGTAGGGTATAGAGTGTATGGTATGGAGTGTAGGGTATAAAGTGTAAAGTGTAGGGTATAGAGTGTATGGTATAGAGTGTAGGGTATAAAGTGTAGAGTGTAGGGTATAGAGTGTAGGGTATAGAGTGTAGGGTATAGAGTGTAGGGTATAGAGTGTAGGGTAAAGAGTGTAGAGTGTAGGGTACAGAGTGCAGGGTGTAGAGTGTAGGGTATAGAGTGTAGAGTGTAGAGTGTAGGGTGTAGAGTGTAGGGTATAGATTGTAGGGTATAGAGTGTAGGGTATAGAGTGTAGGGTATAAAGTGTAGGGTGTAGGGTATAGAGTGTAGGGTATAGAGTGCAGGTTGTAGAGTGTAGGGTATAGAGTGTATGGTATAGGGTGTAGGGTATAGAGTGTAGGGTATAGAGTGTAGGGTATAGAGTGTAGGGTATAGAGTGTAGGCTATAGAGTGTAGAGTATATAGTGTAGAGTGTAGGGTATAGAGTGTAGGGTATAGAGTGTAGGGTATAGAGTGTAGGGTGTAGGGATTAGCGTGTAGGGATTAGAGTGTAGGGATTAGAGTGTAGGGTGTAGAGTGTAGGGTGTAGAGTGTAGGGTATAGAGTGTAGGGTATAGAGTGTAGGGTATAGAGTGTAGAGTGTAGGGATTAGAGTGTAGGGTATAGAGTGTAGGGTATAGAATGTAGGGTATAGAGTGTAGGGTAAAGAGTGTAGAGTGTAGGGTACAGAGTGCAGAGTGCAGGGTGTAGAGTGTAGGGAATAGAGTGTAGAGTGTAGGGTGTAGAGTGTAGGGTGTAGAGTGTAGGGTGTAGGGTATAGAGTGTAGGGTATAGAGTGTAGGGTATAGAGTGTAGGGTGTAGGGATTAGAGTGTAGGGATTAGAGTGTAGGGATTAGAGTGTAGGGTGTAGAGTGTAGGGTGTAGAGTGTAGGGTATGGAGTGTAGGGTATAGAGTGTAGGGTATAGAGTGTAGAGTGTAGGGATTAGAGTGTAGGGTATAGAGTGTAGGGTATAGAGTGTAGGGTATAGAGTGTAAGGTGTAGGGTATAGAGTGTAGGGTATAGAGTGCAGGTTGTAGAGTGTAGGGTATAGAGTGTAGGGTATAGAGAGTAGGGTATAAAGTGTAGTGTGTAGGGTATAGAGTGTAAAGTGTAGGGTATAGAGTGTAGGGTATAGAGTGTAGGGTATAGAGTGTAGAGTGTAGGGTATAGAGTGTATGCTATAGAGTGTATGGTGTAGAGTGTATGGTATAGAGTGTAGGGTATAGAGTGTAGAGTGTATGGTATAGAGTGTATGGTATAGAGTGTAGGGTATAGAGTGTAGGGTATAGAGTGTAGGGTATAGAGTGTATGTTATAGAGTGTAGGGTATAGAGTGTAGAGTGTAGGGTATAGAGTTTACAGTATAGGGTACAGAGTGTAGGGTATAGAGTGTAGGTTATAGTGTGTAGGGTATAGAGTGTAGGGTAAAGAGTGTAGAGTGTAGGGTACAGAGTGCAGGGTGTAGAGTGTAGGGTATAGAGTGTAGAGTGTAGAGTGTAGGGTGTAGAGTGTAGGGTATAGAGTGTAGGGTATAGAGTGTAGGGTATAGAGTGTAGGGTATAAAGTGTAGGGTGTAGGGTATAGAGTGTAGGGTATAAAGTGCAGGTTGTAGAGTGTAGGGTATAGAGTGTATGGTATAGGGTGTAGGGTATAGAGTGTAGGGTATAGAGTGTAGGGTATAGAGTGTAGGGTATAGAGTGTAGGGTATAGAGTGTAGGCTATAGAGTGTAGAGTATATAGTGTAGAGTGTAGGGTATAGAGTGTAGGGTATAGAGTGTAGGGTATAGAGTGTGGAGTATAGAGTGTAGGGTATAGAATGTAGAGTGTAGGGTGTAGAGTGCAAAGTGTAGGGTATAGAGTGTAAGATATAGAGTGTAGTGTATAGAGTGTATGTTATAGAGTGTAGGGTATAGAGTGTAGAGTTTAGGGTATAGAGTGTAGTGTATAGATTGTATGTTATAGAGTGTATGGTATAGAGTGTAGAGTGTAGGGTATAGAGTGTAGGGTATAGAGTGTAGGGTATAGAGTGTAGGGTGTAGAGTGTAGGGTGTAGAGTGTAGGGTATAGAGTGTAGGGTATAGAGTGTAGGTTATAGAGTGTAGCGTATAGAGCGTAGGGTGTAAGGTATAGAGTGTAGGGTATATAGTGTGTAGGGTATAGAGTGTAGGGTATAGAGTGTATGGTATAGAGCTTAGGGTGTAGAGTGTAGGGTATAGAATGTAGAGTTTAGGGTAGAGAGTGTGGGGCATAGAGTGTATGGTATACAGTGTAGAGTGCAGGGTATAGAGTGTATAGTGTAGGGTATAGAGTGTAGGGTATAGAGTGTATGGTATAGAGTGTAGGGTATAAAGTGTAGAGTGTAGGGTATAGAGTGTATGGTATAGAGTGTAGGGTATAAAGTGTAGAGTGTAGGGTATAGAGTGTAGGGTATAGAGTGTAGGCTATAGAGTGTAGAGTTTAGAGTGTAGGGTATAGAATGTAGAGTGTAGGGTGTAGAGTGTAAAGTGTAGGGTATAGAGTGTAGGATATAGAGTGTAGAGTGTAGGGTATAGAGTGTAGGGTATACAGTGTATGGTATAGAGTGTAGGGTATAGAGTGTAGAGTGTAGGGTATAGAGTGTAGGGTATAGAGTGTAGGGTATAGAGTGTAGGGTATAGATTGTAGGGTATAGGGTATAGGGTATAGAGTGTATGGTGTAGAGTGTAGGGTATAGAGTGTAGGGTGTAGGGTGTAGAGTGTGGGGTGTAGAGTGGTGTAGAGTGTAGGATGTAGAGTGTATGGTATAGAGTGTAGGGTATAGAGTATAGCGTGTATGGTATAGAGTGTAGTGTATAGAGTGTAGGGTATAGGGTATAGAGTGTAGGGTATAGAGTGTAGGGTATAGATTTTAGAGTGTAGGGTATAGAGTGTAAGGTATAGAGTGTAGGGTGTGGAGTGTAGGGTATAGAGTGTTTGGTATAGAGTGTAGGGTATAGAGTGTATGGTATAGAGTGTAGAGTGTAGGGTATAGAGTGTATTTTATAGAGTGTAGGGTATAGAGTGTAGGGTATAGAGTGTAGAGTGTAGCGTATAGAGTGTAGGGTATAGAGTGTAGAGTGTAGGGTATAGAGTGTAGGGTATAGAGTGTAGGGTATAGAGTGTAGAGTGTAGGGATTAGAGTGTAGGGTTTAGAGTGTAGGGTATAGAGTGTAGAGTGTAGAGTATAGAGTGTAGGGTATAGAGTGTAGGGATTAGAGTGTAGGGATTAGAGTGTAGGGATTAGAGTGTAGGGATTAGAGTGTAGGGTATAGAGTGTAGGGTATAGAGTGTAGGGTATAGAGTGTAGGGTATAGTGTGTATGGTATAGAGTGTAGGGTATAACGTGTAGAGTGTATGGTATAGAGTGTAGGGTATAGAGTGTAAAGTGTAGGGTATAGAGTGTATGGTATAGAGTGTAGGGTGTAGAGTGTATGGTATAGAGTGTAGGGTATAGAGTGTAGAGTGTAGGGTATAGAGTGTAGGGTATAGAGTGTAGGGTATAGAGTGTAGGGTATAGAGTGTAGGGTACAGAGTGTAGGGTATAGAGTGTAGGGTACAGAGTGCAGGGTGTAGAGTGTAGGGTATAGAGTGTATAGTGTAGGGTATAGAGTGTAGGGAATAGAGTGTAGGGTGTAAAGTGGAGGGTGTAGAGTGTAGGGTGTAGAGTGTAGGGTGTAGAGTGTAGGGTGTAGAGTATATGGTATAGAGTGTAGGTTATAGAGTGTAGAGTGTAGGGTATAGAGTGTAGGGTATAGAGTGTAGGGTATAGAGTGTAGGGTATAGAGTGTAGGGTGTAGAGTGTAGGGTATAGAGTGTAGAGTTTAGGGTAGAGAGTGTGGGGCATAGAGTGTATGGTATACTGTGTAGAGTGTAGGGTATAGAGTGTATAGTGTAGGGTATAGAGTGTAGGGTATAGAGTGTATGGTATAGAGTGTTGGGTATAAAGTGTAGAGTGTAGGGTATAGAGTGTATGGTATAGAGTGTAGGGTATAAAGTGTAGAGTGTAGGGTATAGAGTGTAGGGTATAGAGTGTAGGGTATAGAGTGTAGGGTAAAGAGTGTAGAGTGTAGGGTACAGAGTGCAGGGTGTAGAGTGTAGGGTATAGAGTGTAGAGTGTAGAGTGTAGGGTGTAGAGTGTAGGGTATAGAGTGTAGGGTATAGAGTGTAGGGTATAGAGTGTAGGGTATAAAGTGTAGGGTGTAGGGTATAGAGTGTAGGGTATAGAGTGCAGGTTGTAGAGTGTAGGGTATAGAGTGTATGGTATAGGGTGTAGGGTATAAAGTGTAGGGTATAGAGTGTAGGGTATAGAGTGTAGGGTATAGAGTGTAGGGTATAGAGTGTAGGGTATAGAGTGTAGGCTATAGAGTGTAGAGTATATAGTGTAGAGTGTAGGGTATAGAGTGTAGGGTATAGAGTGTAGGGTATAGAGTGTAGGGTGTAGGGATTAGAGTGTAGGGATTAGAGTGTAGGGATTAGAGTGTAGGGTGTAGAGTGTAGGGTGTAGAGTGTAGGGTATAGAGTGTAGGGTATAGAGTGTAGGGTATAGAGTGTAGAGTGTAGGGATTAGAGTGTAGGGTATAGAGTGTAGGGTATAGAATGTAGGGTATAGAGTGTAGGGTAAAGAGTGTAGAGTGTAGGGTACAGAGTGCAGGGTGTAGAGTGTAGAGTGTAGGGTAAAGAGTGTAGGGCATAGAGTGTAGGGTATAGAGTGTATAGTGTAGGGTATAGAGTGTAGGGTATAGAGTGCAGGTTGTAGAGTGTAGGGTATAGAGTGTATGGTATAGAGTGTAGGGTATAAAGTGTAGAGTGTAGTGTATAGAGTGTAGGGTATAGAGTGTAGGGTATAGAGTGTAGGGTATAGAGTGTAGGCTATAGAGTGTAGAGTGTAGGGTGTAGAGTGTAGGGTATAGAGTGTAGGGTATAGAGTGTAGGGTATAGAGTGTGGAGTAGAGAGTGTAGGGTATAGAGTGTAGGGTATAGAATGTAGAGTGTAGGGTGTAGAGTGCAAAGTGTAGGGTATAGAGTGTAAGGTATAGAGTGTAGTGTATAGAGTGTATGTTATAGAGTGTAGGGTATAGAGTGTAGAGTTTAGGGTATAGAGTGTAGTGTATAGAGTGTATGGTATAGAGTGTATGGTATAGAGTGTAGAGTGTAGGGTATAGAGTGCAGGGTATATAGTGTAGGGTATAGAGTGTAGGGTATAGAGTGTAGAGTGTAGGGTATAGAGTGTAGGGTATAGAGTGTAGGGTATAGAGTGTAGGTTATAGAGTGTAGGGTATAGAGTGTAGGGTATAGAGTATAGCTTATAGAGCGTAGGGTGTAGGGTATAGAGTGTAGGGTATAGAGTGTAGGGTATAGAGTGTAGAGTGTAGGGTATAGAGTGTATGGTATAGAGCTTAGGGTATAGAGTGTAGGGTATAGAGTGTAGAGTTTAGGGTATAGAGTGTGGGGCATAGAGTGTATGGTATACAGTGTAGAGTGTAGGGAATAGAGTGTAGGGTATAGAGTGCAGGTTGTAGAGTGTAGGGTATAGAGTGTAGGGTATAGAGTGTAGGGTATAAAGTGTAGAGTGTAGGGTATAGAGTGTATAGTGTAGGGTATAGAGTGTAGGGTATAGAGTGTAGGTTATAGAGTGTATAGTGTAGGGTATAGAGTGTATGCTATAGAGTGTATAGTGTAGAGTGTATGGTATAGAGTGTAGGGTGTAGAGTGTATGGTATAGAGTGTAGGGTATAGAGTGTAGGGTATAGAGTGTAGGGTATAGAGTGTATGTTATAGAGTGTAGGGTATAGAGTGTAGAGTGTAGGGTATAGAGTTTAGAGTGTAGGGTATAGAGTGTAGGGTATAGAGTGTAAGGTATATAGTGTAGAGTGTAGGGTATAGAGTGTAGGGTATAGAGTGTAGGGTATAGAGTGTAGGGTAAAGAGTGTAGAGTGTAGGGTACAGAGTGCAGGGTGTAGAGTGTAGGGTATAGAGTGTAGAGTGTAGGGTGTAGAGTGTAGGGTGTAGAGTGTAGGGTGTAGGGTATAGAGTGTAGGGTATAGAGTGTAGGGTATAGAGTGTAGGGTGTAGAGTGTAGGGTGTAGAGTGTAGGGTATAGAGTGTAGGGTATAGAGTGTAGGTTATAGAGTGTAGGGTGTAGGGATTAGAGTGTAGGGATTAGAGTGTAGGGTGTAGAGTGTAGGGTGTAGAGTGTAGGGTATAGAGTGTAGGGTATAGAGTGTAGGGTATAGAGTGTAGAGTGTAGGGATTAGAGTGTAGGGATTAGAGTGTAGGGTATAGAGTGTAGGGTATAGAGTGTAGAGTGTAGGGTATAGAGTGTAGGGTATAGAGTGTTGGGTATAGAGTGTAGGGTATAGAGTGTAGGGAATAGAGTGTAGAGTGTAGGGTGTAGAATGTAAAGTGTAGGGTATAGAGTGTAAGGTATAGAGTATAGTGTATAGAGTGTATGTTATAGAGTGTAGGGTATAGAGTGTAGAGTGTAGGGTATAGAGTGTAGGGTATAGAGTGTAGGGTATAGAGTGTAGGGTATAGAGTGTATGGTGTAGGGTATAGAGTGTAGGGTATAGAGTGCACGTTGTAGAGTGTAGGGTATAGAGTGTAGGGTATAGAGAGTAGGGTATAAAGTGTAGAGTGTAGGGTATAGAGTGTATAGTGTAGGGTATAGAGTGTAGGGTATAGAGTGTAGGGTATAGAGTGTAGAATGTAGGGTATAGAGTGTATGCTATAGAGTGTATGGTGTAGAGTGTATGGTATAGAGTGTAGGGTATAGAGTGTAGAGTGTAGGGTATAGAGTGTAGGGTATAGAGTGTAGGGTATAGAGTGTAGGGTATAGAGTGCATGTTATAGAGTGTAGGGTATAGAGTGTAGAGTGTAGAGTGTAGGGTATAGAGTTTAAAGTGTAGGGTATAGAGTGTAGGGTATAGAGTGTAGGGTATAGAGTGTAGGGTGTAGAGTGTAGGGTATAGAGTGTAGGGTATAGAGTGTAGGGTATAGAGTGTATGGTATAGAGTGTAGGGTATAGAGTGTAGGGTATAGAGTGTATGGTATAGAGTGTAGGGTATAGAGTGTATGGTATAGAGTGTAGGGTATAGAGTGTAGAGTGTAGGGTATAGAGTGTAGGGTATAGAGTGTAGGGTATAGAGTGTAGGCTATAGAGTGTAGGGTATAGAGTGTAGAGTGTAGGGTATAGAGTGTAGGGTGTAGAGTGTAGGGTATAGAGTGTTGGGTGTAGAGTGCAGGGTGTAGAGTGCAGGGTGTAGAGTGCAGGGTATAGAGTGTAGGGTATAGAGTGTAGGGTATAAAGTGTAGAGTGTAGGGTATAGAGTGTAGGGTATAGAGTGTAGGGTGTAGAGTGTAGGGTGTAGAGTGTATGGTATAAAGTGTAGGGTATAGAGTGTAGGGTATAGAGTGTAGAGTGTAGGGTATAGAGTGTAGGGTATAGAGCTTAGGGTGTAGAGTGTAGGATATAGAGTGTAAAGTTTAGGGTATAGAGTGTGGGGCATAGAGTGTATGGTATACAGTGTAGAGTGTAGAGTGTAGGGTATAGAGTGTATAGTGTAGGTTATAGAGTGTAGGGTATAGAGTGTAGGGTGTAGAGTGTAGGGTGTAGATTGTAGGGTGTAGAGTGTAGGGTGTAGAGTGTATGGTATAGAGTGTAGGGTATAGAGTGTAGACTGTAGGGTATAGAGTGTAGGGTATAGAGTGTAGGGTATAGAGTGTAGGGTATAGAGTGTAGGGTGTAGAGTGTAGCGTATAGAGTGTAGAGTTTAGGGTAGAGAGTGTGGGGCATAGAGTGTATGGTATACAGTGTAGAGTGTAGGGTATAGAGTGTATAGTGTAGGGCATAGAGTGTAGGGTATAGAGTGTATGGTATAGAGTGTAGGGTATAAAGTGTAGAGTGTAGGGTATAGAGTGTATGGTATAGAGTGTAGGGTATAACGTGTAGAGTGTAGGGTATAGAGTGTAGGGTATATAGTGTAGGTTATAGAGTGTAGGGTATAGAGTGTAGGGTAAAGAGTGTAGAGTGTAGGGTACAGAGTGCAGGGTGTAGAGTGTAGGGTATAGAGTGTAGAGTGTAGAGTGTAGGGTATAGAGTGTAGGGTATAGAGTGTAGGGTATAGAGTGTAGGGTGTAGAGTGTAGGGTATAGAGTGTAGGGTATAGAGTGTAGGGTATAGAGTGTATGGTATAGAGTGTAGGGTATAGAGTGTAGGGTATAGAGTGTATGGCATAGAGTGTATGGTATAGAGTGTAGGGTATAGAGTGTATGGTATAGAGTGTAGGGTATAGAGTGTAGAGTGTAGGGTATAGAGTGTATGGTATAGAGTGTAGGGTATAGAGTGTAGGCTATAGAGTGTAGGGTATAGAGTGTAGAGTGTAGGGTATAGAGTGTAGGGTGTAGAGTGTAGGGTATAGAGTGTTGGGTGTAGAGTGCAGGGTGTAGAGTGCAGGGTGTAGAGTGCAGGGTATAGAGTGTAGGGTACAGAGTGTAGGGTATAAAGTGTAGAGTGTAGGGTATAGAGTGTAGGGTATAGAGTGTAGGGTGTAGAGTGTAGGGTGTAGAGTGTATGGTATAAAGTGTAGGGTATAGAGTGTAGGGTATAGAGTGTAGAGTGTAGGGTATAGAGTGTAGGGTATAGAGCTTAGGGTGTAGAGTGTAGGATATAGAGTGTAGAGTTTAGGGTATAGAGTGTCGGGCATATAGTGTATGGTATACAGTGTAGAGTGTAGAGTGTAGGGTATAGAGTGTATAGTGTAGGTTATAGAGTGTAGGGTATAGAGTGTAGGGTGTAGAGTGTAGGGTGTAGATTGTAGGGTGTAGAGTGTAGGGTGTAGAGTGTAGGGTGTAGAGTGTATGGTATAGAGTGTAGGGTATAGAGTGTAGACTGTAGGGTATAGAGTGTATGGTATAGAGTGTAGGGTATAAAGTGTAGAGTGTAGGGTATAGAGTGTAGGGTATAGAGTGTAGGGTATAGAGTGTAGGGTAATGAGTGTAGAGTGTAGGGTACAGAGTGCAGGGTGTAGAGTGTAGGGTATAGAGTGTAGAGTGTAGGGTGTAGAGTGTAGGGTATAGAGTGTAGGGTATAGAGTGTAGGGTATAGAGTGTAGGGTATAAAGTGTAGGGTGTAGGGTATAGAGCGTAGGGTATAGAGTGCAGGTTGTAGAGTGTAGGGTATAGAGTGTATGGTATAGGGTGTAGGGTATAAAGTGTAGGGTATAGAGTGTAGGGTATAGAGTGTATGGTATAGAGTGTAGGGTATAGAGTGTAGGGTATAGAGTGTAGGCTATAGAGTGTAGAGTATATAGTGTAGAGTGTAGGGTATAGAGTGTAGGGTATAGAGTGTAGGGTATAGAGTGTAGGGTGTAGGGATTAGAGTGTAGGGATTAGAGTGTAAGGATTAGAGTGTAGGGTGTAGAGTGTAGGGTGTAGAGTGTAGGGTATAGAGTGTAGGGTATAGAGTGTAGGGTATAGAGTGTAGAGTGTAGGGATTAGAGTGTAGGGTATAGAGTGTAGGGTATAGAATGTAGGGTATAGAGTGTAGGGTAAAGAGTGTAGAGTGTAGGGTACAGAGTGCAGGGTGTAGAGTGTAGAGTGTAGGGTAAAGAGTGTAGGGCATAGAGTGTAGGGTATAGAGTGTAGAGTGTAGGGTATAGAGTGTAGGGTATAGAGTGCAGGTTGTAGAGTGTAGGGTATAGAGTGTATGGTATAGAGTGTAGGGTATAAAGTGTAGAGTGTAGTGTATAGAGTGTAGGGTATAGAGTGTAGGGTATAGAGTGTAGGCTATAGAGTGTAGAGTGTAGGGTGTAGAGTGTAGGGTATAGAGTGTAGGGTATAGAGTGTAGGGTATAGAGTGTGGAGTAGAGAGTGTAGGGTATAGAATGTAGGGTATAGAATGTAGAGTGTAGAGTGTAGGGTGTAGAGTGCAAAGTGTAGGGTATAGAGTGTAAGGTATAGAGTGTAGTGTATAGAGTGTATGTTATAGAGTGTAGGGTATAGAGTGTAGAGTTTAGGGTATAGAGTGTAGTGTATAGAGTGTATGGTATAGAGTGTAGAGTGTAGGGTATAGAGTGCAGGGTATATAGTGTAGGGTATAGAGTGTAGGGTATAGAATGTAGAGTGTAGGGTATAGAGTGTAGGGTATAGAGTGTAGGGTATAGAGTGTAGGTTATAGAGTGTAGGGTATAGAGTGTAGGGTATAGAGTATAGCTTATAGAGCGTAGGGTGTAGGGTATAGAGTGTAGGGTATAGAGTGTAGGGTATAGAGTGTAGAGTGTAGGGTATAGAGTGTATGGTATAGAGCTTAGGGTATAGAGTGTAGGGTATAGAGTGTAGAGTTTAGGGTATAGAGTGTGGGGCATAGAGTGTATGGTATACAGTGTAGAGTGTAGGGAATAGAGTGTAGGGTATAGAGTGCAGGTTGTAGAGTGTAGGGTATAGAGTGTAGGGTATAGAGTGTAGGGTATAAAGTGTAGAGTGTAGGGTATAGAGTGTATAGTGTAGGGTATAGAGTGTAGGGTATAGAGTGTAGGGTATAGAGTGTATAGTGTAGGGTATAGAGTGTATGCTATAGAGTGTATAGTGTAGAGTGTATGGTATAGAGTGTAGGTTGTAGAGTGTATGGTATAGAGTGTAGGGTATAGAGTGTAGGGTATAGAGTGTATGTTATAGAGTGTAGGGTATAGAGTGTAGAGTGTAGGGTATAGAGTTTAGAGTGTAGGGTATAGAGTGTAGGGTATAGAGTGTAAGGTATATAGTGTAGAGTGTAGGGTATAGAGTGTAGGGTATAGAGTGTAGGGTATAGAGTGTAGGGTAAAGAGTGTAGAGTGTAGGGTACAGAGTGCAGGGTGTAGAGTGTAGGGTATAGAGTGTAGAGTGTAGGGTGTAGAGTGTAGGGTGTAGAGTGTAGGGTGTAGGGTATAGAGTGTAGGGTATAGAGTGTAGGGTGTAGAGTGTAGGGTGTAGAGTGTAGGGTATAGAGTGTAGGGTATAGAGTGTAGGTTATAGAGTGTAGGGTGTAGGGATTAGAGTGTAGGGATTAGAGTGTAGGGTGTAGAGTGTAGGGTGTAGAGTGTAGAGTATAGAGTGTAGGGTATAGAGTGTAGGGTATAGAGTGTAGAGTGTAGGGATTAGAGTGTAGGGATTAGAGTGTAGGGTATAGAGTGTAGGGTATAGAGTGTAGAGTGTAGCGTATAGAGTGTAGGGTATAGAGTGTTGGGTATAGAGTGTAGGGTATAGAGTGTAGGGAATAGAGTGTAGAGTGTAGGGTGTAGAATGTAAAGTGTAGGGTATAGAGTGTAAGGTATAGAGTGTAGTGTATAGAGTGTATGTTATAGAGTGTAGGGTATAGAGTGTAGAGTGTAGGGTATAGAGTGTAGGGTATAGAGTGTAGGGTATAGAGTGTAGGGTATAGAGTGTATGGTGTAGGGTATAGAGTGTAGGGTATAGAGTGCACGTTGTAGAGTGTAGGGTATAGAGTGCAGGGTATAGAGAGTAGGGTATAAAGTGTAGAGTGTAGGGTATAGAGTGTATAGTGTAGGGTATAGAGTGTAGGGTATAGAGTGTAGGGTATAGAGTGTAGAGTGTAGGGTATAGAGTGTATGCTATAGAGTGTATGGTGTAGAGTGTATGGTATAGAGTGTAGGGTATAGAGTGTAGAATGTAGGGTATAGAGTGTAGGGTATAGAGTGTAGGGTATAGAGTGTAGGGTATAGAGTGCATGTTATAGAGTGTAGGGTATAGAGTGTAGAGTGTAGAGTGTAGGGTATAGAGTTTAGAGTGTAGGGTATAGAGTGTAGGGTATAGAGTGTAGGGTATAGAGTGTAGGGTGTAGAGTGTAGGGTATAGAGTGTAGGGTATAGAGTGTAGGGTATAGAGTGTATGGTATAGAGTGTAGGGTATAGAGTGTAGGGTATAGAGTGTATGGTATAGAGTGTATGGTATAGAGTGTAGGGTATAGAGTGTATGGTATAGAGTGTAGGGTATAGAGTGTAGAGTGTAGGGTATAGAGTGTAGGGTATAGAGTGTAGGGTATAGAGTGTAGGCTATAGAGTGTAGGGTATAGAGTGTAGAGTGTAGGGTATAGAGTGTAGGGTGTAGAGTGTAGGGTATAGAGTGTTGGGTGTAGAGTGCAGGGTGTAGAGTGCAGGGTGTAGAGTGCAGGGTATAGAGTGTAGGGTATAGAGTGTAGGGTATAAAGTGTAGAGTGTAGGGTATAGAGTGTAGGGTATAGAGTGTAGGGTGTAGAGTGTAGGGTGTAGAGTGTATGGTATAGAGTGTAGGGTATAGAGTGTAGGGTATAGAGTGTAGAGTGTAGGGTATAGAGTGTAGGGTATAGAGCTTAGGGTGTAGAGTGTAGGATATAGAGTGTAGAGTTTAGGGTATAGAGTGTGGGGCATAGAGTGTATGGTATACAGTGTAGAGTGTAGAGTGTAGGGTATAGAGTGTATAGTGTAGGGTATAGAGTGTAGGGTATAGAGTGTAGGGTGTAGAGTGTAGGGTGTAGATTGTAGGGTGTAGAGTGTAGGGTGTAGAGTGTAGGGTGTAGAGTGTATGGAATAGAGTGTAGGGTATAGAGTGTAGACTGTAGGGTATAGAGTGTAGGGTATAGAGTGTAGGGTATAGAGTGTAGGGTATAGAGTGTAGGGTGTAGAGTGTAGGGTATAGAGTGTAGAGTTTAGGGTAGAGAGTGTGGGGCATAGAGTGTATGGTATACAGTGTAGAGTGTAGGGTATAGAGTGTATAGTGTAGGGCATAGAGTGTAGGGTATAGAGTGTATGGTATAGAGTGTAGGGTATAAAGTGTAGAGTGTAGGGTATAGAGTGTATGGTATAGAGTGTAGGGTATAACGTGTAGAGTGTAGGGTATAGAGTGTAGGGTATAGAGTGTAGGTTATAGAGTGTAGGGTATAGAGTGTAGGGTAAAGAGTGTAGAGTGTAGGGTACAGAGTGCAGGGTGTAGAGTGTAGGGTATAGAGTGTAGAGTGTAGAGTGTAGGGTGTAGAGTGTAGGGTATAGAGTGTAGGGTATAGAGTGTAGGGTATAGAGTGTAGGGTATAAAGTGTAGGGTGTAGGGTATAGAGTGTAGGGTATAAAGTGCAGGTTGTAGAGTGTAGGGTATAGAGTGTATGGTATAGGGTGTAGGGTATAAAGTGTAGGGTATAGAGTGTAGGGTATAGAGTGTAGGGTATAGAGTGTAGGCTATAGAGTGTAGAGTATATAGTGTAGAGTGTAGGGTATAGAGTGTAGGGTATAGAGTGTAGGGTATTGAGTGTGGAGTATAGAGTGTAGGGTATAGAATGTAGAGTGTAGAGTGTAGGGTGTAGAGTGCAAAGTGTAGGGTATAGAGTGTAAGATATAGAGTGTAGTGTATAGAGTGTATGTTATAGAGTGTAGGGTATAGAGTGTAGAGTTTAGGGTATAGAGTGTAGTGTATAGATTGTATGGTATAGAGTGTAGGGTGTAGAGTGTAGGGTGTAGAGTGTAGGGTATAGAGTGTAGGGTATAGAGTGTAGGTTATAGAGTGTAGCGTATAGAGCGTAGGGTGTAGGGTATAGAGTGTAGGGTATAGAGTGTAGGGTATAGAGTGTATGGTATAGAGTGTAGGGTATAGAGTGTAGGGTATAGAGTGTATGGTATAGAGTGTATGGTATAGAGTGTAGGGTATAGAGTGTATGGTATAGAGTGTAGGGTATAGAGTGTAGAGTGTAGGGTATAGAGTGTAGGGTATAGAGTGTAGGGTATAGAGTGTAGGCTATAGAGTGTAGGGTATAGAGTGTAGAGTGTAGGGTATAGAGTGTAGGGTGTAGAGTGTAGGGTATAGAGTGTTGGGTGTAGAGTGCAGGGTGTAGAGTGCAGGGTGTAGAGTGCAGGGTATAGAGTGTAGGGTATAGAGTGTAGGGTATAAAGTGTAGAGTGTAGGGTATAGAGTGTAGGGTATAGAGTGTAGGGTGTAGAGTGTAGGGTGTAGAGTGTATGGTATAGAGTGTAGGGTATAGAGTGTAGGGTATAGAGTGTAGAGTGTAGGGTATAGAGTGTAGGGTATAGAGCTTAGGGTGTAGAGTGTAGGATATAGAGTGTAGAGTTTAGGGTATAGAGTGTGGGGCATAGAGTGTATGGTATACAGTGTAGAGTGTAGAGTGTAGGGTATAGAGTGTATAGTGTAGGGTATAGAGTGTAGGGTATAGAGTGTAGGGTGTAGAGTGTAGGGTGTAGATTGTAGGGTGTAGAGTGTAGGGTGTAGAGTGTAGGGTGTAGAGTGTATGGAATAGAGTGTAGGGTATAGAGTGTAGACTGTAGGGTATAGAGTGTAGGGTATAGAGTGTAGGGTATAGAGTGTAGGGTATAGAGTGTAGGGTGTAGAGTGTAGGGTATAGAGTGTAGAGTTTAGGGTAGAGAGTGTGGGGCATAGAGTGTATGGTATACAGTGTAGAGTGTAGGGTATAGAGTGTATAGTGTAGGGCATAGAGTGTAGGGTATAGAGTGTATGGTATAGAGTGTAGGGTATAAAGTGTAGAGTGTAGGGTATAGAGTGTATGGTATAGAGTGTAGGGTATAACGTGTAGAGTGTAGGGTATAGAGTGTAGGGTATAGAGTGTAGGTTATAGAGTGTAGGGTATAGAGTGTAGGGTAAAGAGTGTAGAGTGTAGGGTACAGAGTGCAGGGTGTAGAGTGTAGGGTATAGAGTGTAGAGTGTAGAGTGTAGGGTGTAGAGTGTAGGGTATAGAGTGTAGGGTATAGAGTGTAGGGTATAGAGTGTAGGGTATAAAGTGTAGGGTGTAGGGTATAGAGTGTAGGGTATAAAGTGCAGGTTGTAGAGTGTAGGGTATAGAGTGTATGGTATAGGGTGTAGGGTATAAAGTGTAGGGTATAGAGTGTAGGGTATAGAGTGTAGGGTATAGAGTGTAGGCTATAGAGTGTAGAGTATATAGTGTAGAGTGTAGGGTATAGAGTGTAGGGTATAGAGTGTAGGGTATTGAGTGTGGAGTATAGAGTGTAGGGTATAGAATGTAGAGTGTAGAGTGTAGGGTGTAGAGTGCAAAGTGTAGGGTATAGAGTGTAAGATATAGAGTGTAGTGTATAGAGTGTATGTTATAGAGTGTAGGGTATAGAGTGTAGAGTTTAGGGTATAGAGTGTAGTGTATAGATTGTATGGTATAGAGTGTAGGGTGTAGAGTGTAGGGTGTAGAGTGTAGGGTATAGAGTGTAGGGTATAGAGTGTAGGTTATAGAGTGTAGCGTATAGAGCGTAGGGTGTAGGGTATAGAGTGTAGGGTATAGAGTGTAGGGTATAGAGTGTAGGGTATAGAGTGTATGGTATAGAGCTTAGGGTGTAGAGTGTAGGGTATAGAATGTAGAGTTTAGGGTAGAGAGTGTGGGGCATAGAGTGTATGGTATACAGTGTAGAGTGTAGGGTATAGAGTGTATAGTGTAGGGTATAGAGTGTAGGGTATAGAGTGTATGGTATAGAGTGTAGGGTATAAAGTGTAGAGTGTAGGGTACAGAGTGTATGGTATAGAGTGTGGGGTATAAAGTGTAGAGTGTAGGGTATAGAGTGTAGGGTATAGAGTGTAGGCTATAGAGTGTAGAGTTTAGAGTGTAGGGTATAGAATGTAGAGTGTAGGGTGTAGAGTGTAAAGTGTAGGGTATAGAGTGTAGGATATAGAGTGTAGAGTGTAGGGTATAGAGTGTAGGGTATACAGTGTATGGTATAGAGTGTAGGGTATAGAGTGTAGAGTGTAGGGTATAGAGTGTAGGGTATAGAGTGTAGAGTATAGAGTGTAGGGTATAGATTGTAGGGTATAGGGTATAGGGTATAGAGTGTATGGTGTAGAGTGTAGGGTATAGAGTGTAGGGTGTAGGGTGTAGAGTGTGGGGTGTAGAGTGGTGTAGAGTGTAGGATGTAGAGTGTATGGTATAGAGTGTAGGGTATAGAGTATAGCATGTATGGTATAGAGTGTAGTGTATAGAGTGTAGGGTATAGGGTATAGAGTGTAGGGTATAGAGTGTAGGGTATAGATTTTAAAGTGTAGGGTATAGAGTGTAGGGTGTGGAGTGTAGGGTATAGAGTGTAGGGTATAGAGTGTATGGTATAGAGTGTAGGGTATAGAGTGTATGGTATAGAGTGTAGAGTGTAGGGTAGAGAGTGTATTTTATAGAGTGTAGGGTATAGAGTGTAGGGTATAGAGTGTAGAGTGTAGGGTATAGAGTGTAGGGTATAGAGTGTAGAGTGTAGGGTATAGAGTGTAGGGTACAGAGTGTAGGGTATAGAGTGTAGAGTGTAGGGATTAGAGTGTAGGGATTAGAGTGTAGGGTATAGAGTGTAGAGTGTAGAGTATAGAGTGTAGGGTATAGAGTGTAGGGATTAGAGTGTAGGGATTAGAGTGTAGGGATTAGAGAGTAGGGATTAGAGTGTAGGGTATAGAGTGTAGGGTATAGAGTGTAGGGTATAGAGTGTAGGGTATAGTGTGTATGGTATAGAGTGTAGGGTATAAAGTGTAGAGTGTATGGTATAGAGTGTAGGGTATAGAGTGTAAAGTGTAGGGTATAGAGTGTATGGTATAGAGTGTAGGGTGTAGAGTGTATGGTATAGAGTGTAGGGTATAGAGTGTAGAGTGTAGGGTATAGAGTGTAGGGTATAGAGTGTAGGGTATAGAGTGTAGGGAATAGAGTGTAGGGTACAGAGTGTAGAGTGTAGGGTATAGAGTGTAGGGTACAGAGTGCAGGGTGTAGAGTGTAGGGTATAGAGTGTATAGTGTAGGGTATAGAGTGTAGGGTATAGAGTGTAGGGTGTAAAGTGTAGGGTGTAGAGTGTAGGGTGTAGAGTGTAGGGTGTAAAGTGTAGGGTGTAGAGTGTATGGTATAGAGTGTAGGGTATAGAGTGTAGAGTGTAGGGTATAGAGTGTAGGGTATAGAGTGTAGGGTATAGAGTGTAGGGTATAGAGTGTAGGGTGTAGAGTGTAGGGTATAGAGTGTAGAGTTTAGGGTAGAGAGTGTGGGGCATAGAGTGTATGGTATACAGTGTAGAGTGTAGGGTATAGAGTGTATAGTGTAGGGTATAGAGTGTAGGGTATAGAGTGTAGGGTATAGAGTGTAGGGTATAGAGTGTAGGGTGTAGAGTGTAGGGTATAGAGTGTAGAGTTTAGGGTAGAGAGTGTGGGGCATAGAGTGTATGGTATACAGTGTAGAGTGTAGGGTATAGAGTGTATAGTGTAGGGCATAGAGTGTAGGGTATAGAGTGTATGGTATAGAGTGTAGGGTATAAAGTGTAGAGTGTAGGGTATGGAGTGTATGGTATAGAGTGTAGGGTATAACGTGTAGAGTGTAGGGTATAGAGTGTAGGGTATAGAGTGTAGGTTATAGAGTGTAGGGTATAGAGTGTAGGGTAAAGAGTGTAGAGTGTAGGGTACAGAGTGCAGGGTGTAGAGTGTAGGGTATAGAGTGTAGAGTGTAGAGTGTAGGGTGTAGAGTGTAGGGTATAGAGTGTAGGGTATAGAGTGTAGGGTATAGAGTGTAGGGTATAAAGTGTAGGGTGTAGGGTATAGAGTGTAGGGTATAAAGTGCAGGTTGTAGAGTGTAGGGTATAGAGTGTATGTTATAGGGTGTAGGGTATAAAGTGTAGGGTATAGAGTGTAGGGTATAGAGTGTAGGGTATAGAGTGTAGGGTATAGAGTGTAGGCTATAGAGTGTAGAGTATATAGTGTAGAGTGTAGGGTATAGAGTGTAGGGTATAGAGTGTAGGGTATTGAGTGTGGAGTATAGAGTGTAGGGTATAGAGTGTAGGCTATAGAGTGTAGAGTTTAGAGTGTAGGGTATAGAATGTAGAGTGTAGGGTGTAGAGTGTAAAGTGTAGGGTATAGAGTGTAGGATATAGAGTGTAGAGTGTAGGGTATAGAGTGTAGGGTATACAGTGTATGGTATAGAGTGTAGGGTATAGAGTGTAGAGTGTAGGGTATAGAGTGTAGGGTATAGAGTGTAGAGTATAGAGTGTAGGGTATAGATTGTAGGGTATAGGGTATAGGGTATAGAGTGTATGGTGTAGAGTGTAGGGTATAGAGTGTAGGGTGTAGGGTGTAGAGTGTGGGGTGTAGAGTGGTGTAGAGTGTAGGATGTAGAGTGTATGGTATAGAGTGTAGGGTATAGAGTATAGCATGTATGGTATAGAGTGTAGTGTATAGAGTGTAGGGTATAGGGTATAGAGTGTAGGGTATAGAGTGTAGGGTATAGATTTTAAAGTGTAGGGTATAGAGTGTAGGGTGTGGAGTGTAGGGTATAGAGTGTAGGGTATAGAGTGTATGGTATAGAGTGTAGGGTATAGAGTGTATGGTATAGAGTGTAGAGTGTAGAGTATAGAGTGTATTTTATAGAGTGTAGGGTATAGAGTGTAGGGTATAGAGTGTAGAGTGTAGGGTATAGAGTGTAGGGTATAGAGTGTAGAGTGTAGGGTATAGAGTGTAGGGTATAGAGTGTAGGGTATAGAGTGTAGAGTGTAGGGATTAGAGTGTAGGGATTAGAGTGTAGGGTATAGAGTGTAGAGTGTAGAGTATAGAGTGTAGGGTATAGAGTGTAGGGATTAGAGTGTAGGGATTAGAGTGTAGGGATTAGAGTGTAGGGATTAGAGTGTAGGGTATAGAGTGTAGGGTATAGAGTGTAGGGTATAGAGTGTAGGGTATAGTGTGTATGGTATAGAGTGTAGGGTATAAAGTGTAGAGTGTATGGTATAGAGTGTAGGGTATAGAGTGTAAAGTGTAGGGTATAGAGTGTATGGTATAGAGTGTAGGGTGTAGAGTGTATGGTATAGAGTGTAGGGTATAGAGTGTAGAGTGTAGGGTATAGAGTGTAGGGTATAGAGTGTAGGGTATAGAGTGTAGGGAATAGAGTGTAGGGTACAGAGTGTAGAGTGTAGGGTATAGAGTGTAGGGTACAGAGTGCAGGGTGTAGAGTGTAGGGTATAGAGTGTATAATGTAGGGTATAGAGTGTAGGGTATAGAGTGTAGGGTGTAAAGTGTAGGGTGTAGAGTGTAGGGTGTAGAGTGTAGGGTGTAAAGTGTAGGGTGTAGAGTGTATGGTATAGAGTGTAGGGTATAGAGTGTAGAGTGTAGGGTATAGAGTGTAGGGTATAGAGTGTAGGGTATAGAGTGTAGGGTATAGAGTGTAGGGTGTAGAGTGTAGGGTATAGAGTGTAGAGTTTAGGGTAGAGAGTGTGGGGCATAGAGTGTATGGTATACAGTGTAGAGTGTAGGGTATAGAGTGTATAGTGTAGGGTATAGAGTGTAGGGTATAGAGTGTATGGTATAGAGTGTAGGGTATAAAGTGTAGAGTGTAGGGTATAGAGTGTATGGTATAGACTGTAGGGTATAAAGTGTAGAGTGTAGGGTATAGAGTGTAGGGTATAGAGTGTAGGGTATAGAGTGTAGGGTATAGAGTGTAGGGTATAGAGTGTAGGGTAAAGAGTGTAGAGTGTAGGGTACAGAGTGCAGGGTGTTGAGTGTAGGGTATAGAGTGTAGAGTGTAGAGTGTAGGGTGTAGAGTGTAGGGTATAGAGTGTAGGGTATAGAGTGTAGGGTATAAAGTGTAGGGTGTAGGGTATAGAGTGTAGGGTATAGAGTGCAGGTTGTAGAGTGTAGGGTATAGAGTGTATGGTATAGGGTGTAGGGTATAAAGTGTAGGGTATAGAGTGTAGGGTATAGAGTGTAGGGTATAGAGTGTAGGGTATAGAGTGTAGGCTATAGAGTGTAGAGTATATAGTGTAGAGTGTAGGGTATAGAGTGCAGGGTATAGAGTGTAGGGTATAGAGTGTTGGGTGTAGGGATTAGAGTGTAGGGATTAGAGTGTAGGGATTAGAGTGTAGGGTGTAGAGTGTAGGGTGTAGAGTGTAGGGTATAGAGTGTAGGGTATGGAGTGTAGGGTATAGGGTGTAGAGTGTAGGGATTAGAGTGTAGGGTATAGAGTGTAGGGTATAGAATGTAGGGTATAGAGTGTAGGGTAAAGAGTGTAGAGTGTAGGGTACAGAGTGCAGGGTGTAGAGTGTAGGGAATAGAGTGTAGAGTGTAGGGTGTAGAGTGTAGGGTGTAGAGTGTAGGGTGTAGAGTGTAGGGTGTAGGGTATAGAGTGTAGGGTATAGAGTGTAGGGTATAGAGTGTAGGGTGTAGGGATTAGAGTGTAGGGATTAGAGTGTAGGGATTAGAGTGTAGGGTGTAGAGTGTAGGGTGTAGAGTGTAGGGTATAGAGTGTAGGGTATAGAGTGTAGGGTATAGAGTGTAGAGTGTAGGGATTAGAGTGTAGGGTATAGAGTGTAGGGTATAGAGTAGAGTGTAGAGTGTAGGCTATAGAGTGTAGACTATAGAGTGTAGGGTATAGAGTGTAGGGTATAGAGTGTAGGGTATAGAGTGTAGGGTATAGAGTGCAGGTTGTAGAGTGTAGGGTATAGAGTGTAGGGTATAGAGAGTAGGGTATAGAGTGTAGAGTGTAGGGTATAGAGTGTATGCTATAGAGTGTATGGTGTAGAGTGTATGGTATAGAGTGTAGGGTATAGAGTGTAGAGTGTATGGTATAGAGTGTATGGTATAGAGTGTAGGGTATAGAGTGTAGGGTATAGAGTGTAGGGTATAGAGTGTAGGGTATAGAGTGTAGAGTGTAGGGTATAGAGTTTACAGTGTAGGGTATAGAGTGTAGGGTATAGAGTGTAGGTTATAGAGTGTAGGGTATAGAGTGTAGGGTAAAGAGTGTAGAGTGTAGGGTACAGAGTGCAGGGTGTAGAGTGTAGGGTATAGAGTGTAGAGTGTAGAGTGTAGGGTGTAGAGTGTAGGGTATAGAGTGTAGGGTATAGAGTGTAGGGTATAGAGTGTAGGGTATAAAGTGTAGGGTGTAGGGTATAGAGTGTAGGGTATAAAGTGCAGGTTGTAGAGTGTAGGGTATAGAGTGTATGGTATAGGGTGTAGGGTATAAAGTGTAGGGTATAGAGTGTAGGGTATAGAGTGTAGGGTATAGAGTGTAGGGTATAGAGTGTAGGGTATAGAGTGTAGGCTATAGAGTGTAGAGTATATAGTGTAGAGTGTAGGGTATAGAGTGTAGGGTATAGAGTGTAGGGTATAGAGTGTGGAGTACAGAGTGTAGGGTATAGAATGTAGAGTGTAGGGTGTAGAGTGCAAAGTGTAGGGTATAGAGTGTAAGATATAGAGTGTATGTTATAGAGTGTAGGGTATAGAGTGTAGAGTTTAGGGTATAGAGTGTAGTGTATAGATTGTATGGTATAGAGTGTATGGTATAGAGTGTAGAGTGTAGGGTATAGAGTGTAGGGTATAGAGTGTAGGGTATAGAGTGTAGGGTGTAGAGTGTAGGGTGTAGAGTGTAGGGTATAGAGTGTAGGGTATAGAGTGTAGGTTATAGAGTGTAGCGTATAGAGCGTAGGGTGTAGGGTATAGAGTGTAGGTTATAGAGTGTAGGGTATAGAGTGTAGGGTATAGAGTGTATGGTATAGAGCTTAGGGTGTAGAGTGTAGGGTATAGAATGTAGAGTTTAGGGTAGAGAGTGTGGGGCATAGAGTGTATGGTATACAGTGTAGAGTGTAGGGTATAGCGTGTATAGTGTAGGGTATAGAGTGTAGGGTATAGAGTGTATGGTATAGAGTGTAGGGTATAAAGTGTAGAGTGTAGGGTATAGAGTGTACGGTATAGAGTGTAGGGTATAAAGTGTAGAGTGTAGGGTATAGAGTGTAGGGTATAGAGTGTAGGCTATAGAGTGTAGAGTTTAGAGTGTAGGGTATAGAATGTAGAGTGTAGGGTGTAGAGTGTAAAGTGTAGGGTATAGAGTGTAGGATATAGAGTGTAGAGTGTAGGGTATAGAGTGTAGGGTATACAGTGTATGGTATAGAGTGTAGGGTATAGAGTGTAGAGTGTAGGGTATAGATTGTAGGGTATAGGGTATAGGGTATAGAGTGTATGGTGTAGAGTGTAGGGTATAGAGTGTAGGGTGTAGGGTGTAGAGTGTGGGGTGTAGAGTGGTGTAGAGTGTAGGATGTAGAGTGTATGGTATAGAGTGTAGGGTATAGAGTATAGCGTGTATGGTATAGAGTGTAGTGTATAGAGTGTAGGGTATAGGGTATAGAGTGTAGGGTATAGAGTGTAGGGTATAGATTTTAGAGTGTAGGGTATAGAGTGTGGAGTATAGAGTGTAGGGTATAGAATGTAGAGTGTAGGGTGTAGAGTGCAAAGTGTAGGGTATAGAGTGTAAGATATAGAGTGTATGTTATAGAGTGTAGGGTATAGAGTGTAGAGTTTAGGGTATAGAGTGTAGTGTATAGATTGTATGGTATAGAGTGTATGGTATAGAGTGTAGAGTGTAGGGTATAGAGTGTAGGGTATAGAGTGTAGGGTATAGAGTGTAGGGTGTAGAGTGTAGGGTGTAGAGTGTAGGGTATAGAGTGTAGGGTATAGAGTGTAGGTTATAGAGTGTAGCGTATAGAGCGTAGAGTGTAGGGTATAGAGTGTAGGGTATAGAGTGTAGGGTATAGAGTGTAGGGTATAGAGTGTATGGTATAGAGCTTAGGGTGTAGAGTGTAGGGTATAGAACGTAGAGTTTAGGGTAGAGAGTGTGGGGCATAGAGTGTATGGTATACAGTTTAGAATGTAGGGTATAGAGTGTATAGTGTAGGGTATAAAGTGTAGGGTATAGAGTGTATGGTATAGAGTGTAGGGTATAAAGTGTAGAGTGTAGGGTGTAGAGTGTATGGTATAGAGTGTAGGGTATAAAGTGTAGAGTGTAGGGTATAGAGTGTAGGGTATAGAGTGTAGGCTATAGAGTGTAGAGTTTAGAGTGTAGGGCATAGAATGTAGAGTGTAGGGTGTAGAGTGTAAAGTGTAGGGTATAGAGTGTAGGATATAGAGTGTAGAGTGTAGGGTATAGAGTGTAGGGTATACAGTGTATGGTATAGAGTGTAGGGTATAGAGTGTAGAGTGTAGGGTATAGAGTGTAGGGTATAGAATGTAGGGTATAGAGTGTAGGGTATAGATTGTAGGGTATAGGGTATAGGGTATAGAGTGTATGGTGTAGAGTGTAGGGTATAGAGTGTAGGGTGTAGGGTGTAGAGTGTGGGGTGTAGAGTGGTGTAGAGTGTAGGATGTAGAGTGTATGGTATAGAGTGTAGGGTATAGAGTATAGCGTGTATGGTATAGAGTGTAGTGTATAGAGTGTAGGGTATAGAGTGTAGGGTATAGAGTGTAGGGTATAGATTTTAGAGTGTAGGGTATAGAGTGTAAGGTATAGAGTGTAGGGTGTGGAGTGTAGGGTATAGAGTGTAGGGTATAGAGTGTATGGTATAGAGTGTAGGGTATAGAGTGTATGGTATAGAGTGTAGAGTGTAGGGTATAGAGTGTATTTTATAGAGTGTAGGGTATAGAGTGTAGGGTATAGAGTGTAGAGTGTAGGGTATAGAGTGTAGGGTATAGAGTGTAGAGTGTAGGGTATAGAGTGTAGGGTATAGAGTGTAGGGTATAGAGTGTAGAGTGTAGGGATTAGAGTGTAGGGATTAGAGTGTAGGGTATAGAGTGTAGAGTGTAGAGTATAGAGTGTAGGGTATAGAGTGTACGGATTAGAGTGTAGAGATTAGAGTGTAGGGATTAGAGTGTAGGGATTAGAGTGTAGGGATTGGAGTGTAGGGTATAGAGTGTAGGGTATAGAGTGTAGGGTATAGAGTGTAGGGTATAGTGTGTATGGTATAGAGTGTAGGGTATAAAGTGTAGAGTGTATGGTATAGAGTGTAGGGTATAGAGTGTAAAGTGTAGGGTATAGAGTGTATGGTATAGAGTGTAGGGTGTAGAGTGTATGGTATAGAGTGTAGGGTATAGAGTGTAGAGTGTAGGGTATAGAGTGTAGGGTATAGAGTGTAGGGTATAGAGAGTAGGGTATAGAGTGTAGGGTATAGAGTGTAGGGTACAGAGTGTAGGGTATAGAGTGTAGGGTACAGAGTGCAGGGTGTAGAGTGTAGGGTATAGAGTGTATAGTGTAGGGTATAGAGTCTAGGGTATAGAGTGTAGGGTGTAAAGTGGAGGGTGTAGAGTGTAGGGTGTAGAGTGTAGGGTGTAGAGTGTAGGGTGTAGAGTGTATGGTATAGAGTGTAGGGTATAGAGTGTAGAGTGTAGGGTATAGAGTGTAGGGTATAGAGTGTAGAGTATAGAGTGTAGGGTGTAGGGTATAGAGTGTAGAGTTTAGGGTAGAGAGTGTGGGGCATAGAGTGTATGGTATACAGTGTAGAGTGTAGGGTATAGAGTGTATAGTGTAGGGTATAGAGTGTAGGGTATAAAGTGTATGGTATAGAGTGTAGGGTATAAAGTGTAGAGTGTAGGGTATAGAGTGTATGGTATAGAGTGTAGGGTATAAAGTGTAGAGTGTAGGGTATAGAGTGTAGGGTATAGAGTGTAGGGTAAAGAGTGTAGAGTGTAGGGTACAGAGTGCAGGGTGTAGAGTGTAGGGTATAGAGTGTAGGGTATAGAGTGTAGGGTATAGAGTGTAGGGTAAAGAGTGTAGAGTGTAGGGTACAGAGTGCAGGGTGTAGAGTGTAGGGTATAGAGTGTAGAGTGTAGAGTGTAGGGTGTAGAGTGTAGGGTATAGAGTGTAGGGTATAGAGTGTAGGGTATAGAGTGTAGGGTATAAAGTGTAGGGTGTAGGGTATAGAGTGTAGGGTATAGAGTGCAGGTTGTAGAGTGTAGGGTATAGAGTGTATGGTATAGAATGTAGGGTATAGAGTGTAGGGTATAGAGTGTAGGGTATAGAGTGTATGCTATAGAGTGTAGAGTATATAGTGTAGAGTGTAGGGTATAGAGTGTAGGGTATAGAGTGTAGGGTGTAGGGATTAGAGTGTAGGGATTAGAGTGTAGGGATTAGAGTGTAGGGTGTAGAGTGTAGGGTGTAGAGTGTAGGGTATAGAGTGTAGGGTATAGAGTGTAGGGTATAGAGTGTAGAGTGTAGGGATTAGAGTGTAGGGTATAGAGTGTAGGGTATAGAATGTAGGGTATAGAGTGTAGGGTAAAGAGTGTAGAGTGTAGGGTACAGAGTGCAGGGTGTAGAGTGTAGGGAATAGAGTGTAGAGTGTAGGGTGTAGAGTGTAGGGTGTAGAGTGTAGGGTGTAGGGTATAGAGTGTAGGGTATAGAGTGTAGGGTATAGAGTGTATGGTATAGAGCTTAGGGTGCAGAGTGTAGGGTATAGAATGTAGAGTTTAGGGTAGAGAGTGTGGGGCATAGAGTGTATGGTATACAGTGTAGAGTGTAGGGTATAGAGTGTATAGTGTAGGGTATAGAGTGTAGGGTATAGAGTGTATGGTATAGAGTGTAGGGGATAAAGTGTAGAGTGTAGGGTATATAGTGTATGGTATAGAGTGTAGGGTATAAAGTGTAGAGTGTAGGGTATAGAGTGTAGGGTATAGAGTGTAGGCTATAGAGTGTAGAGTTTAGAGTGTAGGGTATAGAATGTAGAGTGTAGGGTGTAGAGTGTAAAGTGTAGGGTATAGAGTGTAGGATATAGAGTGTAGAGTGTAGGGTATAGAGTGTAGGGTATACAGTGTATGGTATAGAGTGTAGGGTATAGAGTGTAGAGTGTAGGGTATAGAGTGTAGGGTATAGAGTGTAGGGTATAGAGTGTAGAGTATAGATTGTAGGGTATAGGGTATAGGGTATAGAGTGTATGGTGTAGAGTGTAGGGTATAGAGTGTAGAGTGTAGGGTGTAGAGTGTGGGGTGTAGAGTGGTGTAGAGTGTAGGATGTAGAGTGTATGGTTTAGAGTGTAGGGTATAGAGTATAGCGTGTATGGTATAGAGTGTAGTGTATAGAGTGTAGGGTATAGGGTATAGAGTGTAAGGTATAGAGTGTAGGGTATAGATTTTAGATTGTAGGGTATAGAGTGTAAGGTATAGAGTGTAGGGTGTGGAGTGTAGGGTATAGAGTGTAGGGTATAGAGTGTATGGTATAGAGTGTAGGGTATAGAGTGCATGGTATAGAGTGTAGAGTGTAGGGTATAGAGTGTATTTTATAGAGTGTAGGGTATAGAGTGTAGGGTATAGAGTGTAGAGTGTAGGGTATAGAGTGTAGGGTATAGAGTGTAGAGTGTAGGGTATAGAGTGTAGGGTATAGAGTGTAGGGTATAGAGTGTAGAGTGTAGGGATTAGAGTGTAGGGATTAGAGTGTAGGGTATAGAGTGTAGAGTGTAGAGTATAGAGTGTGGGGTATAGAGTGTAGGGATTAGAGTGTAGGGATTAGAGTGTAGGGATTAGAGTGTAGGGATTAGAGTGTTGGGATTGGAGTGTAGGGTATAGAGTGTAGGGTATAGAGTGTAGGGTATAGAGTGTAGGGTATAGTGTGTATGGTATAGAGTGTAGGGTATAAAGTGTAGAGTGTATGGTATAGAGTGTAGGGTATAGAGTGTAAAGTGTAGGGTATAGAGTGTATGGTATAGAGTGTAGGGTGTAGAGTGTATGGTATAGAGTGTAGGGTATAGAGTGTAGAGTGTAGGGTATAGAGTGTAGGGTATAGAGTGTAGGGTATAGAGAGTAGGGTATAGAGTGTAGGGTATAGAGTGTAGGGTACAGAGTGTAGGGTATAGAGTGTAGGGTACAGAGTGCAGGGTGTAGAGTGTAGGGTATAGAGTGTATAGTGTAGGGTATAGAGTGTAGGGTATAGAGTGTAGGGTGTAAAGTGGAGGGTGTAGAGTGTAGGGTGTAGAGTGTAGGGTGTAGAGTGTAGGGTGTAGAGTGTATGGTATAGAGTGTAGAGTTTAGGGTAGAGAGTGTGGGGCATAGAGTGTATGGTATACAGTGTAGAGTGTAGGGTATAGAGTGTATAGTGTAGGGTATAGAGTGTAGGGTATAGAGTGTATGGTATAGAGTGTAGGGTATAAAGTGTAGAGTGTAGGGTATAGAGTGTATGGTATAGAGTGTAGGGTATAAAGTGTAGAGTGTAGGGTATAGAGTGTAGGGTATAGAGTGTAGGGTATAGAGTGTAGGGTAAAGAGTGTAGAGTGTAGGGTACAGAGTGCAGGGTGTAGAGTGTAGGGTATAGAGTGTAGAGTGTAGAGTGTAGGGTGTAGAGTGTAGGGTATAGAGTGTAGGGTATAGAGTGTAGGGTATAGAGTGTAGGGTATAAAGTGTAGGGTGTAGGGTATAGAGTGTAGGGTATAGAGTGCAGGTTGTAGAGTGTAGGGTATAGAGTGTATGGTATAGGGTGTAGGGTATAAAGTGTAGGGTATAGAGTGTAGGGTATAGAATGTAGGGTATAGAGTGTAGGGTATAGAGTGTAGGGTATAGAGTGTATGCTATAGAGTGTAGAGTATATAGTGTAGAGTGTAGGGTATAGAGTGTAGGGTATAGAGTGTAGGGTATAGAGTGTAGGGTGTAGGGATTAGAGTGTAGGGATTAGAGTGTAGGGATTAGAGTGTAGGGTGTAGAGTGTAGGGTGTAGAGTGTAGGGTATAGAGTGTAGGGTATAGAGTGTAGGGTATAGAGTGTAGAGTGTAGGGATTAGAGTGTAGGGTATAGAGTGTAGGGTATAGAATGTAGGGTATAGAGTGTAGGGTAAAGAGTGTAGAGTGTAGGGTACAGAGTGCAGGGTGTAGAGTGTAGGGAATAGAGTGTAGAGTGTAGGGTGTAGAGTGTAGGGTGTAGAGTGTAGGGTGTAGGGTATAGAGTGTAGGGTATAGAGTGTAGGGTGTAGGGATTAGAGTGTAGGGATTAGAGTGTAGGGATTAGAGTGTAGGGTGTAGAGTGTAGGGTGTAGAGTGTAGGGTATAGAGTGTAGGGTATAGAGTGTAGGGTATAGAGTGTAGAGTGTAGGGATTAGAGTGTAGGGTATAGAGTGTAGGGTATAGAGTAGAGTGTAGAGTGTAGGCTATAGAGTGTAGACTATATAGTGTAGGGTATAGAGTGTAGGGTATAGAGTGTAGGGTATAGAGTGTAAGGTGTAGGGTATAGAGTGTAGGGTATAGAGTGCAGGTTGTAGAGTGTAGGGTATAGAGTGTAGGGTATAGAGAGTAGGGTATAACGTGTAGAGTGTAGGGTATAGAGTGTATAGTGTAGGGTATAGAGTGTAGGGTATAGAGTGTAGAGTGTAGGGTATAGAGTGTATGCTATAGAGTGTATGGTGTAGAGTGTATGGTATAGAGTGTAGGGTATAGAGTGTAGAGTGTATGGTATAGAGTGTATGGTATAGAGTGTAGGGTATAGAGTGTAGGGTATAGAGTGTAGGGTATAGAGTGTATGTTATAGAGTGTAGGGTATAGAGTGTAGAGTGTAGGGTATAGAGTTTACAGTGTAGGGTATAGAGTGTAGGGTATAGAGTGTAAGGTATAGAGTGTAGGGTGTAGAGTGTAGGGTATAGAGTGTAGGTTATTGAGTGTATGGTATAGAGTGTATGGTATAGAGTGTAGGGTATAGAGTGTATGGTATAGAGTGTAGGGTATAGAGTGTAGAGTGTAGGGATTAGAGTGTAGGGTGTAGAGTGTATGGTATAGAGTGTAGAGTGTAGGTTATCGAGTGTAGGGTATAGAGTGTAGGGTGTAGAGTGTAGGGTATAGAGTGTTGGGTGTAGAGTGCAGGGTGTAGAGTGCAGGGTATAGAATGTAGGATATAGAGTGTAGAGTGTAGGGTATAGAGTGTAGGGTGTAGGGTATAGAGTGTAGAGTGTAGGGTATAGAGTGTAGGGTATAGAGTGTAGGGTATAGAGTGTAGGGAATAGAGTGTAGAGTGTAAGGTGTAGAGTGTAGGGTATAGAGTGTAGGGTATATACTGTAGGGTATAGAGTGTAAAGTGTAGGGTATAGAGTGTAGGGTATAGAGTGTAGGGTTTAGAGTGTTGGGTGTAGAGTGCAGGGTGTAGAGTGCAGGGTATAGAGTGTAGGGTATAGAGTGTAGGGTATAAAGTGTAGAGTGTAGGGTATAGAGTGTATAGTGTAGGGTATAGAGTGTAGGGTATAGAGTGTAGGGTATAGAGTGTAGGGTATAGGGTATAGAGTGTAGGGTGTAGGGTGTAGAGTGTAGGGTGTTGAGTGTAGGGTATAGAGTGTAGGGTATAGAGTGTAGGGTGTAGGGTATAGAGTGTAGGGGATAGAGTGTAGGGTATAGAGTGTAGAGTTTATGGTATAGAGTGTAGAGTGTAGGGTATAGAGTGTAGGGTATAGACTGTAGGGTATAGAGTGTGGCGTAAAGAGTGTAGGGTATAGAGTGTAGAGTGTAGGGTATAGAGTGTAAGGTATGGAGTGTAGGGTATAGAGTGTAGGGTATAGAGTGTAGAGTGTAGGGTATAGAATGTAGGGTATAGAGTGTAGGGTATAGAGTGTAGGGAATAGAGTGTATAGTGTAAGGTATAGAGTGTAGAGTGTAGGGTATAGACGGTAGGGTGTAGAGTGTAGGGAGTAGAGTGTAGGGTATAGAGTGTAGGGTATAGAGTGCAGGGTATAGAGTGTAGGGTGTAGAGTGTAGGCTATAGAGTGTAGGGTATAGAGTGTAGAGTGTAGGGTATAGAGTGTAGGGTATAGAGTGTAGGGTATAGAGTGTAGGGTATAGAGTGTAGGGTATAGAGTGTAGAGTGTAGGGTACAGAGTGTAGGGTATAGATTGCAGGTTGTAGAGTGCAGGTTGTAGAGTGTAGGGTATAGAGTGTAGGGTATAGAGTGTAGGGTATAGAGTGTAGGGTATAGAGTGTAGGGTATAGAGTGTATAGTGTAGGGTATAGAGTGTATGCTATAGAGTGTATGGTGTAGAGTGTATGGTATAGAGTGTAGGGTGTAGAGTGTATGGTATAGAGTGTAGGGTGTAGAGTGTAGAGTATAGAGTGTAGGGTATAGAGTGTATGTTATAGAGTGTAGGGTATAGAGTGTAGAGTGTAGGGTATAGAGTTTAGAGTGTAGGGTATAGAGTGTAGGGTATAGAGTGTAGTGTATAGAGTGTAGGGTAAAGAGTGTAGAGTGTAGGGTACAGAGTGCAGGGTATAGAGTGTAGGGTATAGAGTGTAGAGTGTAGGGTGTAGAGTGTAGGGTGTAGAGTGTAGGGTATAGAGTGTAGAGTGTAGGGTGTAGAGTGTAGGGTGTAGGGTATAGAGTGTAGGGTATAGAGTGTAGGGTATAGAGTGTAGGGTATAGGGTGTAGGGATTAGAGTGTAGGGATTAGAGTGTAGGGATTAGAGTGTAGGTTGTAGAGTGTAGGGTATAGAGTGTAGGGTATAGAGTGTAGGGTATAGAGTGTAGGGTATAGAGTGCAGGTTGTAGAGTGTAGGGTATAGAGTGTAGGGTACAGAGTGTAGAGTGTAGGGTACAGAGTGCAGGGTGTAGAGTGTAGGGTATAGAGTGTAGGGTCTAGGGTGTAGAGTGTAGGGTATAGAGTGTAGAGTGTAGGGTATAGAGTGTACGGTATGGAGTGTAGGGTATAGAGTGTAGGGTATAGAGTGTAGAGTGTAGGGTATAGAATGTAGGGTATAGAGTGTAGGGTATAGAGTGTAGGGAATAGAGTGTATAGTGTAAGGTATAGAGTGTAGAGTGTAGGGTATAGACGGTAGGGTGTAGAGTGTAGGGAGTAGAGTGTAGGGTATAGAGTGTAGAGTGTAGGGTATAGAGTGCAGGGTATAGAGTGTAGGGTGTAGAGTGTAGGCTATAGAGTGTAGGGTATAGAGTGTAGAGTGTAGGGTATAGAGTGTAGGGTATAGAGTGTAGGGTATAGAGTGTAGGGTATAGAGTGTAGAGTGTAGGGTACAGAGTGTAGGGTATAGATTGCAGGTTGTAGAGTGCAGGTTGTAGAGTGTAGGGTATAGAGTGTAGGGTATAGAGTGTAGGGTATAAAGTGTAGAGTGTAGGGCATAGAGTGTATAGTGTAGGGTATAGAGTGTAGGGTATAGAGTGTAGGGTATAGAGTGTATAGTGTAGGGTATAGAGTGTATGCTATAGAGTGTATGGTGTAGAGTGTATGGTATAGAGTGTAGGGTGTAGACTGTATGGTATAGAGTGTAGGGTGTAGAGTGTAGGGTATAGAGTGTAGGGTATAGAGTGTATGTTATAGAGTGTAGGGTATAGAGTGTAGAGTGTAGGGTATAGAGTTTAGAGTGTAGGGTATTGAGTGTAGGGTATAGAGTGTAGTGTTTAGAGTGTAGGGTAAAGAGTGTAGAGTGTAGGGTACAGAGTGCAGGGTGTAGAGTGTAGGGTATAGAGTGTAGAGTGTAGGGTGTAGAGTGTAGGGTATAGAGTGTAGGGTATAGAGCGTAGAGTGTAGGGTGTAGAGTGTAGGGTGTAGGGTATAGAGTGTAGGGTATAGAGTGTAGGGTATAGAGTGTAGGGTATAGGGTGTAGGGATTAGAGTGTAGGGATTAGAGTGTAGGGATTAGAGTGTAGGGTGTAAAGTGTAGGGTATAGAGTGTAGGGTATAGAGTGTAGGGTATAGAGTGTAGGGTATAGAGTGCAGGTTGTAGAGTGTAGGGTATAGAGTGTAGGGTAAAGAGTGTAGAGTGTAGGGTACAGAGTGCAGGGTGTAGAGTGTAGGGTATAGAGTGTAGGGTCTAGGGTGTAGAGTGTAGGGTATAGAGTGTAGAGTGTAGGGTGTAGAGTGTAGGGTGTAGGGTATAGAGTGTAGGGTATAGAGTGTAGGGTATAGAGTGTAGGGTATAGAGTGTAGAGTGTAGGGATTAGTGTGTAGGGTATAGAGTGTAGGCTATAGAGTGTAGGGTGTAGAGTGTAGGGTATAGAGTGTATGGTATAGAGTGTAGGGTATAGAGTGTAGGGTATAGAGTGTTTGTTATAGAGTGTAGGGTATAGAGTGTAGAGTGTAGGGTATAGAGTTTAGAGTGTAGGGTATAGAGTGTAGGGTATAGAGTGTAAGGTATAGAGTGTAGAGTGTAGGGTATAGAGTGTAGGGTATAGAGTGTAGGGTATAGAGTGTAGGGTAAAGAGTGTAGAGTGTAGGGTACAGAGTGCAGGGTGTAGAGTGTAGGGTATAGAGTGTAGGGTGTAGAGGGTAGGGTATAGAGTGTAGGGTGTAGAGTGTAGGGTGTAGGGTATAGAGTGTAGGGTATGGAGTGTAGGGTATAGAGTGTAGAGTGTAGAGTGTAGGGTGTAGAGTGTAGGGTATAGAGTGTAGGGTATAGAGTGTAGGGTATAGAGTGTAGGGTGTAGGGATTAGAGTGTAGGGATTAAAGTGTAGGGTGTAGAGTGTAGGGTGTAGAGTGTAGGGTATAGAGTGTAGGGTATAGAGTGTAGGGTATAGAGTGTAGGGTATAAAGCGTAGAGTGTAGGGTATAGAGTGTATAGTGTAGGGTATAGAGTGTAGGGTATAGAGTGTAGGGTATAGAGTGTAGGGTATAGGGTATAGAGTGTAGGGTGTAGAGTGTAGGGTGAAGGGTGTAGAGTGTATGGTATAAAGTGTAGGGTATAGAGTGTAGGGATTAGAGTGTAGGGTATAGAGTGTAGGGTATAAAGTGTAGGGTATAGAGTGTAGGGTGTAGAGTGTAGAGTGTAGGGTATAGAGTGTAGAGTGTAGGGTATAGAGTGTAGGGTGTAGAGTGTAGAGTGTAGGGTATAGAGTGTAGAGTGTAGCGGATAGAATGTAGGGTATAGAGTGTAAGGTGTAGAGTGTAGGGTATAGAGTGTATGGTATAGAGTGTTGGGTATAAAGTATAGAGTGTATGGTATAGAGTGTAGGGTATAAAGTGTAGAGTGTAGGGTATAGAGTGTAGGGTATAGAGTGTAGAGTGTAGGGTAAAGAGTGTAGGGCATAGAGTGTAGGGTATAGAGTGTAGAGTGTAGGGTATAGAGTGTAGAGTATAGAGTGCAGGTTGTAAAGTGTAGGGTATAGAGTGTATGGTATGGAGTGTAGGGTATAAAGTGTAGAGTGTAGTGTATAGAGTGTAGGGTATAGAGTGTAGGAAATAGAGTGTAGGGTAAAGAGTGTAGAGTGTAGGGTACAGAGTGCAGGGTGTAGAGTGTAGGGTATAGAGTGTAGGGTGTAGAGTGTAGGGTATAGAGTGTAGGGTGTAGAGTGTAGGGTGTGAGGTATAGAGTGTAGGGTATAGAGTGTAGGGTATAGAGTGTAGAGTGTAGAGTGTAGGGTGTAGAGTGTAGGGTATAGAGTGTAGGGTATAGAGTGTAGGGTATAGAGTGTAGGGTATAGAGTGTAGGGTGTAGGGATAAGAGTGTAGGGATTAGAGTGTAGGGTGTAGAGTGTAGGGTATAGAGTGTAGGGTATAGAGTGTAGGGTATAAAGCGTAGAGTGTAGGGTATAGAGTGTATAGTGTAGGGTATAGAGTGTAGGGTATAGAGTGTAGGGTATAGAGTGTAGGGTATAGGGTATAGAGTGTAGGGTGTAGAGTGTAGGGTGTAGGGTGTAGAGTGTATGGTATAGAGTGTAGGGTATAGAGTGTAGGGATTAGAGTGTAGGGTATAGAGTGTAGGGTATAGAGTGTAGGGTATAGAGTGTAGGGTGTAGAGTGTAGAGTGTAGGGTATAGAGTGTAGAGTGTAGGGTATAGAGTGTAGGGTATAGAGTAGAGTGTAGAGTGTAGGGTATAGAGTGTAGAGTGTAGGGGATAGAATGTAGGGTATAGAGAGTAAGGTGTAGAGTGTAGGGTATAGAGTGTATGGTATAGAGTGTGGGGTATAAAGTGTAGAGTGTAGGGTATGGAGTGTAGGGTATAGAGTGTATGGTATAGAGTGTAGGGTTTAAAGTGTAGAGTGTAGGGTATAGAGTGTAGGGTATAGAGTGTAGAGTGTAGGGTAAAGAGTGTAGGGCATAGAGTGTAGGGTATAGAGTGTAGAGTGTAGGGTATAGAGTGTAGGGTATAGAGTGTAGGGTATAAAGTGTAGAGTGTAGTGTATAGAGTGTAGGGTATAGAGTGTAGGGTATAGAGTGTAGGATATAGAGTGTAGGCTATAGAGTGTAGAGTGTAGGGTGTAGAGTGTAGGGTATAGAGTGTAGGGTATAGAGTGTAGGGTATAGAGTGTGGAGAAGAGAGTGTAGGGTATAGAGTGTAGGGTATAGAATGTAGAGTGTAGAGTGTAGGGTGTAGAGTGCAAAGTGTAGGGTATAGAGTGTAAGGTATAGAGTGTAGTGTATAGAGTGTATGTTATAGAGTGTAGGGTATAGAGTGTAGAGTTTAGGGTATAGAGTGTAGTGTATAGAGTGTATGGTATAGAGTGTATGGTATAGAGTGTAGAGTGTAGGGTATAGAGTGTAGGGTATAGAGTGTAGGGTATAGAGTGTAGGGTATAGAGTGTAGGGTATAGAGTGTAGAGTGTAGGGTATAGAGTGTAGGGTATAGAGTGTAGGGTATAGAGTGTAGGGTATAGAGTGTAAGGTATAGAGTGTAGGTTATAGAGTGTAGGGTATAGAGTGTAGGGTATAGAGTGTAGCTTATAGAGCGTAGGGTGTAGGGTATAGAGTGTAGGGTATAGAGTGTAGGGTATAGAGTGTAGAGTGTAGGGTATAGAGTGTATGGTATAAAGCTTAGGGTGTAGAGCGTAGGGTATAGAGTGTAGAGTTTAGGGTATAGAGTGTGGGGCATAGAGTGTATGGTATACAGTTTAGAGTGTAGGGTATAGAGTGTAGGGTATAGAGTGTAGGGTATAGAGTGTAGAGTGTAGGGTATAGAGTGTAGGGTATAGAGTGCAGGTTGTAGAGTGTAGGGTATAGAGTGTAGGGTATAGAGTGTAGGGTATAAAGTGTAGAGTGTAGGGTATAGAGTATATAGTGTAGGGTATAGAGTGTAGGGTATAGAGTGTAGGGTATAGAGTGTATAGTGTAGGGTATAGAGTGTATGCTATAGAGTGTATGGTGTAGAGTGTATGGTATAGAGTGTAGGGTGTAGAGTGTATAGTATAGAGTGTAGGGTATAGAGTGTAGGGTATAGAGTGTAGGGTATAGAGTGTATGTTATAGAGTGTAGGGTATAGAGTGTAGAGTGTAGGGTATAGAGTTTAGAGTGTAGGGTATAGAGTGTAGGGTATAGAGTGTAAGGTATATAGTGTAGAGTGTAGGGTATAGAGTGTAGGGTATAGAGTGCAGGGTATAGAGTGTAGGGTAAAGAGTGTAGAGTGTAGGGTACAGAGTGCAGGGTGTAGAGTGTAGGGTATAGAGTGTAGAGTGTAGGGTGTAGAGTGTAGGGTGTAGAGTGTAGGGTGTAGAGTGTAGGGTGTAGGGTATAGAGTGTTGGGTATAGAGTGTAGGGTATAGAGTGTAGGGTGTAGAGTGTAGGGTGTAGAGTGTAGGGTATAGAGTGTAGGGTATAGAGTGTAGGTTATAGAGTGTAGGGTGTAGGGATTAGAGTGTAGGGATTAGAGTGTAGGGTGTAGAGTGTAGGGTGTAGAGTGTAGGGTATAGAGTGTAGGGTATAGAGTGTAGGGTATAGAGTGTAGAGTGTAGGGATTAGAGTGTAGGGATTAGAGTGTAGGGTATAGAGTGTAGGGTATAGAGTGTAGGGTATAGAGTGTAGGGTATAGAGTGTAGGGTATAGAGTGTAGGGAATAGAGTGTAGAGTGTAGGGTGTAGAATGTAAAGTGTAGGGTATAGAGTTTAAGGTATAGAGTGTAGTGTATAGAGTGTATGTTATAGAGTGTAGGGTATCGAGTGTAGAGTGTAGGGTATAGAGTGTAGGGTATAGAGTGTAGGGTATAGAGTGTAGGGTATAGAGTGTAGGGTATAGAGTGTAGGGTGTAGGGTATAGAGTGTAGGGTATAGAGTGCACGTTGTAGAGTAAAGGGTATAGAGTGTAGGGTATAGAGAGTAGGGTATAAAGTGTAGAGTGTAGGGTTTAGAGTGTATAGTGTAGGGTATAGAGTGTAGGGTATAGAGTGTAGGGTATAGAGTGTAGAGTGTAGGGTATAGAGTGTATGCTATAGAGTGTATGGTGTAGAGTGTATGGTATAGAGTGTAGGGTATAGAGTGTAGAGTGTAGGGTATAGAGTGTAGGGTATAGAGTGTAGGGTATAGAGTGTAGGGTATAGAGTGCATGTTATAGAGTGTAGGGTATAGAGTGTAGAGTGTAGAGTGTAGGGTATAGAGTTTAGAGTGTAGGGTATAGAGAGTAGGGTATAGAGTGTAGGGTATAGAGTGTAGGGTGTAGAGTGTAGGGTATAGAGTGTAGGGTATAGAGTGTAGGGTATAGAGTGTATGGTATAGAGTGTAGGGTATAGAGTGTAGGGTATAGAGTGTAGGGTATAGAGTGTATGGTATAGAGTGTAGGGTATAGAGTGTAGAGTGTAGGGTATAGAGTGTAGGGTATAGAGTGTAGGGTATAGAGTGTAGGCTATAGAGTGTAGGGTATAGAGTGTAGAGTGTAGGGTATAGAGTGTAGGGTGTAGAGTGTAGGGTATAGAGTGTTGGGTGTAGAGTGCAGGGTGTAGAGTGCAGGGTGTAGAGTGCAGTGTATAGAGTGTAGGTATAGATTGTAGGGTATAAAGTGTAGAGTGTAGGGTATAGAGTGTAGGGTATAGAGTGTAGGGTGTAGAGTGTAGGGTGTAGAGTGTATGGTATAGAGTGTAGGGTATAGATTGTAGGGTATAGAGTGTAGAGTGTAGGGTATAGAGTGTAGGGTATAGAGCTTAGGGTGTAGAGTGTAGGACATAGAGTGTAGAGTTTAGGGTATAGAGTGTGGGGCATAGAGTGTATGGTATACAGTGTAGAGTGTAGAGTGTAGGGTATAGAGTGTATAATGTAGGGTACAGAGTGTAGGGTATAGAGTGTAGGGTGTAGAGTGTAGGGTGTAGAGTGTAGGGTATAGAGTGTAGGGTGTAGAGTGTATGGTATAGAGTGTAGGGTATAGAGTGTAGAGTGTAGGGTATAGAGTGTAGGGTATAGAGTGTAGGGTATAAAGTGTAGGGTATAGAGTGTAGGGTGTAGAGTGTAGGGTATAGAGTGTAGAGTTTAGGGTAGAGAGTGTGGGGCATAGAGTGTATGGTATACAGTGTAGAGTGTAGGGTATAGAATGTATAGTGTAGGGTATAGAGTGTAGGTTATAGAGTGTATGGTATAGAGTGTAGGGTATAAAGTGTAGAGTGTAGGGTATAGAGTGTATGGTATAGAGTGTAGGGTATAAAGTGTAGAGTGTAGGGTATAGAGTGTAGGGTATAGAGTGTAGTGTATAGAGTGTAGGGTATAGAGTGTAGGGTACAGAGTGTAGAGTGTAGGGTACAGAGTGCAGGGTGTAGAGTGTAGGGTATAGAGTGTAGAGTGTAGAGTGTAGGGTGTAGAGTGTAGGGTATAGAGTGTAGGGTATAGAGTGTAGGGTATAAAGTGTAGGGTGTAGGGTATAGAGTGTAGGGTATAGAGTGCAGGTTGTAGAGTGTAGGGTATAGAGTGTATGGTATAGGGTGTAGGGTATAAAGTGTAGGGTATAGAGTGTAGGGTACAGAGTGTAGGGTATAGAGTGTAGGGTATAGAGTGTAGGCTATAGAGTGTAGAGTATATAGTGTAGAGTGTAGGGTATAGAGTGTAGGGTATAGAGTGTAGGGTATAGAGTGTGGAGTATAGAGTGTAGGGTATAGAATGTAGAGTGTAGAGTGTAGGGTGTAGAGTGCAAAGTGTAGGGTATAGAGTGTAAGATATAGAGTGTAGTGTATAGAGTGTGGAGTATAGAGTGTAGGGTATAGAATGTAGAGTGTAGAGTGTAGGGTGTAGAGTGCAAAGTGTAGGGTATAGAGTGTAAGATATAGAGTGTAGTGTATAGAGTGTATGTTATAGAGTGTAGGGTATAGAGTGTAGAGTTTAGGGTATAGAGTGTAGTGTATAGATTGTATGGTATAGAGTGTATGGTATAGAGTGTAGAGTGTAGGGTATAGAGTGTAGGGTATAGAGTGTAGGGTATAGAGTGTAGGGTGTAGAGTGTAGGGTATAGAGTGTAGGGTATAGAGTGTAGGGTATAGAGTGTAGGTTATAGAGTGTAGCGTATAGAGCGTAGGGTGTAGGGTATAGAGTGTAGGGTATAGAGTGTATGGTATAGAGTGTAGGGTATAGAGTGTATGGTATAGAGTGTGGAGTATAGAGTGTAGGGTATAGAATGTAGAGTGTAGAGTGTAGGGTGTAGAGTGCAAAGTGTAGGGTATAGAGTGTAAGATATAGAGTGTAGTGTATAGAGTGTGGAGTATAGAGTGTAGGGTATAGAATGTAGAGTGTAGAGTGTAGGGTGTAGAGTGCAAAGTGTAGGGTATAGAGTGTAAGATATAGAGTGTAGTGTATAGAGTGTATGTTATAGAGTGTAGGGTATAGAGTGTAGAGTTTAGGGTATAGAGTGTAGTGTATAGATTGTATGGTATAGAGTGTATGGTATAGAGTGTAGAGTGTAGGGTATAGAGTGTAGGGTATAGAGTGTAGGGTATAGAGTGTAGGGTGTAGAGTGTAGGGTATAGAGTGTAGGGTATAGAGTGTAGGGTATAGAGTGTAGGTTATAGAGTGTAGCGTATAGAGCGTAGGGTGTAGGGTATAGAGTGTAGGGTATAGAGTGTATGGTATAGAGTGTAGGGTATAGAGTGTATGGTATAGAGCTTAGGGTGCAGAGTGTAGGGTATAGAATGTAGAGTTTAGGGTAGAGCGTGTGGGGCATAGAGTGTATGGTATACAGTGTAGAGTGTAGGGTATAGAGTGTATAGTGTAGGGTATAGAGTGTAGGGTATAGAGTGTATGGTATAGAGTGTAGGGTATAAAGTGTAGAGTGTAGGGTATAGAGTGTATGGTATAGAGTGTAGGGTATAAAGTGTAGAGTGTAGGGTATAGAGTGTAGGGTATAGAGTGTAGGCTATAGAGTGTAGGGTTAAGAGTGTAGGGTATAGAATGTAGAGTGTAGGGTATAGAGTGTAAAGTGTAGGGTATAGAGTGTAGGATATAGAGTGTAGAGTGTAGGGTATAGAGTGTAGGGTATACAGTGTATGGTATAGAGTGTAGGGTATAGAGTGTAGGGTATAGAGTGTATGGTATAGAGTGTAGGGTATAGAGTGTAGGGTATAGAGTGTAGGGTATAGAGTGTATGGTATAGAGTGTAGGGTATAGAGTGTAGAGTGTAGGGTATAGAGTGTAGGGTATAGAGTGTAGGGTATAGAGTGTAGGCTATAGAGTGTAGGGTATAGAGTGTAGAGTGTAGGGTATAGAGTGTAGGGTGTAGAGTGTAGGGTATAGAGTGTTGGGTGTAGAGTGCAGGGTGTAGAGTGCAGGGTGTAGAGTGCAGGGTATAGAGTGTAGGGTATAGAGTGTAGGGTATAAAGTGTAGAGTGTAGGGTATAGAGTGTAGGGTATAGAGTGTAGGGTGTAGAGTGTAGGGTATAGAGTGTAGAGTTTAGGGTAGAGAGTGTGGGGCATAGAGTGTATGGTATACAGTGTAGAGTGTAGGGTATAGAGTGTATAGTGTAGGGTATAGAGTGTAGGTTATAGAGTGTATGGTATAGAGTGTAGGGTATAAAGTGTAGAGTGTAGGGTATAGAGTGTATGGTATAGAGTGTAGGGTATAAAGTGTAGAGTGTAGGGTATAGAGTGTAGGGTAAAGAGTGTAGAGTGTAGGGTACAGAGTGCAGGGTGTAGAGTGTAGGGTATAGAGTGTAGAGTGTAGAGTGTAGGGTGTAGAGTGTAGGGTATAGAGTGTAGGGTATAGAGTGTAGGGTATAGAGTGTAGGGTATAAAGTGTAGGGTGTAGGGTATAGAGTGTAGGGTATAGAGTGCAGGTTGTAGAGTGTCGGGTATAGAGTGTATGGTATAGGGTGTAGGGTATAAAGTGTAGGGTATAGAGTGTAGGGTATAGAGTGTAGGGTATAGAGTGTAGGGTATAGAGTGTAGGCTATAGAGTGTAGAGTATATAGTGTAGAGTGTAGGGTATAGAGTGTAGGGTATAGAGTGTAGGGTATAGAGTGTGGAGTATAGAGTGTAGGGTATAGAATGTAGAGTGTAGAGTGTAGGGTGTAGAGTGCAAAGTGTAGGGTATAGAGTGTAAGATATAGAGTGTAGTGTATAGAGTGTATGTTATAGAGTGTAGGGTATAGAGTGTAGAGTTTAGGGTATAGAGTGTAAGGTGTAGAGTGTAGGGTGTGGAGTGTAGGGTATAGAATGTAGGGTATAGAGTGTATGGTATAGAGTGTAGGGTATAGAGTGTATGGTATAGAGTGTAGAGTGTAGGGTATAGAGTGTGTTTTATAGAGTGTAGGGTATAGAGTGTAGGGTATAGAGTGTAGAGTGTAGGGTATAGAGTGTAGGGTATAGAGTGTAGAGTGTAGGGTATAGAGTGTAGGGTATAGAGTGTAGGGTATAGAGTGTAGAGTGTAGGGATTAGAGTGTAGGGATTAGAGTGTAGGGTATATAGTGTAGAGTGTAGAGTATAGAGTGTAGGGTATAGAGTGTAGGGATTAGAGTGTAGGGATTAGAGTGTAGGGATTAGAGTGTAGGGATTAGAGTGTAGGGTATAGAGTGTAGGGTATAGAGTGTAGGGTATAGAGTGTAGGGTATAGTGTGTATGGTATAGAGTGTAGGGTATAAAGTGTAGAGTGTATGGTATAGAGTGTAGGGTATAGAGTGTAAAGTGTAGGGTATAGAGTGTATGGTATAGAGTGTAGGGTGTAGAGTGTATGGTATAGAGTGTAGGGTATAGAGTGTAGAGTGTAGGGTATAGAGTGTAGGGTATAGAGTGTAGGGTATAGAGTGTAGGGTATAGAGTGTAGGGTACAGAGTGTAGAGTGTAGGGTATAGAGTGTAGGGTACAGAGTGCAGGGTGTAGAGTGTAGGGTATAGAGTGTATAGTGTAGGGTATAGAGTGTAGGGTATAGAGTGTAGGGTGTAGAGTGTAGGGTAGAGAGTGTGGGACATAGAGTGTATGGTATACAGTGTAGAGTGTAGGGTATAGAGTGTATAGTGTAGGGTATAGAGTGTAGGGTATAGAGTGTATGGTATAGAGTGTAGGGTATAAAGTGTAGAGTGTAGGGTATAGAGTGTATGGTATAGAGTGTAGGGTATAAAGTGTAGAGTGTAGGGTATAGAGTGTAGGGTATAGAGTGTAGGGTAAAGAGTGTAGAGTGTAGGGTACAGAGTGCAGGGTGTAGAGTGTAGGGTATAGAGTGTAGAGTGTAGAGTGTAGGGTGTAGAGTGTAGGGTATAGAGTGTAGGGTATAGAGTGTAGGGTATAGAGTGTAGGGTATAAAGTGTAGGGTGTAGGGTATAGAGTGTAGGGTATAGAGTGCAGGTTGTAGAGTGTAGGGTATAGAGTGTATGGTATAGGGTGTAGGGTATAAAGTGTAGGGTATAGGGTGTAGGGTATAGAGTGTAGGGTATAGAGTGTAGGGTATAGAGTGTAGGCTATAGAGTGTAGAGTATATAGTGTAGAGTGTAGGGTATAGAGTGTAGGGTATAGAGTGTAGGGTATAGAATGTGGAGTATAGAGTGTAGGGTATTGAATGTAGAGTGTAGAGTGTAGGGTGTAGAGTGCAAAGTGTAGGGTATAGAGTGTAAGATATAGAGTGTAGTGTATAGAGTGTATGTTATAGAGTGTAGGGTATAGAGTGTAGAGTTTAGGGTATAGAGTGTAGTGTATAGATTGTATGGTATAGAGTGTATGGTATAGAGTGTAGAGTGTAGGGTATAGAGTGTAGGGTATATAGTGTAGGGTATAGAGTGTAGGGTGTAGAGTGTAGGGTATAGAGTGTAGGGTATAGAGTGTAGGGTATAGAGTGTAGGTTATAGAGTGTAGCGTATAGAGCGTAGGGTGTAGGGTATAGAGTGTAGGGTATAGAGTGTATGGTATAGAGTGTAGGGTATAGAGTGTAGAGTGTACGGATTAGAGTGTAGGGTGTAGAGTGTATGGTATAGAGTGTAGAGTGTAGGTTATCGAGTGTAGGGTATAGAGTGTAGGGTGTAGAGTGTAGGGTATAGAGTGTTGGGTGTAGAGTGCAGGGTGTAGAGTGCAGGGTATAGAGTGTAGGATATAGAGTGTAGAGTGTAGGGTATAGAGTGTAGGGTGTAGGGTATAGAGTGTAGAGTGTAGGGTATAGAGTGTAGGGTATAGAGTGTAGGGTATAGAGTGTAGGGAATAGAGTGTAGAGTGTAAGGTGTAGAGTGTAGGGTATAGAGTGTAGGGTATATACTGTAGGGTATAGAGTGTAAAGTGTAGGGTATAGAGTGTAGGGTATAGAGTGTAGGGTTTAGAGTGTTGGGTGTAGAGTGCAGGGTGTAGAGTGCAGGGTATAGAGTGTAGGGTATAGAGTGTAGGGTATAAAGTGTAGAGTGTAGGGTATAGAGTGTATAGTGTAGGGTATAGAGTGTAGGGTATAGAGTGTAGGGTATAGAGTGTAGGGTATAGGGTATAGAGTGTAGGGTGTAGGGTGTAGAGTGTAGGGTGTTGAGTGTAGGGTATAGAGTGTAGGGTATAGAGTGTAGGGTGTAGGGTATAGAGTGTAGGGGATAGAGTGTAGGGTATAGAGTGTAGAGTTTATGGTATAGAGTGTAGAGTGTAGGGTATAGAGTGTAGGGTATAGACTGTAGGGTATAGAGTGTGGCGTAAAGAGTGTAGGGTATAGAGTGTAGAGTGTAGGGTATAGAGTGTACGGTATGGAGTGTAGGGTATAGAGTGTAGGGTATAGAGTGTAGAGTGTAGGGTATAGAATGTAGGGTATAGAGTGTAGGGTATAGAGTGTAGGGAATAGAGTGTATAGTGTAAGGAATAGAGTGTAGAGTGTAGGGTATAGACGGTAGGGTGTAGAGTGTAGGGAGTAGAGTGTAGGGTATAGAGTGTAGGGTATAGAGTGCAGGGTATAGAGTGTAGGGTGTAGAGTGTAGGCTATAGAGTGTAGGGTATAGAGTGTAGAGTGTAGGGTATAGAGTGTAGGGTATAGAGTGTAGGGTATAGAGTGTAGGGTATAGAGTGTAGGGTATAGAGTGTAGAGTGTAGGGTACAGAGTGTAGGGTATAGATTGCAGGTTGTAGAGTGCAGGTTGTAGAGTGTAGGGTATAGAGTGTAGGGTATAGAGTGTAGGGTATAGAGTGTAGGGTATAGAGTGTAGGGTATAGAGTGTATAGTGTAGGGTATAGAGTGTATGCTATAGAGTGTATGGTGTAGAGTGTATGGTATAGAGTGTAGGGTGTAGAGTGTATGGTATAGAGTGTAGGGTGTAGAGTGTAGAGTATAGAGTGTAGGGTATAGAGTGTATGTTATAGAGTGTAGGGTATAGAGTGTAGAGTGTAGGGTATAGAGTTTAGAGTGTAGGGTATAGAGTGTAGGGTATAGAGTGTAGTGTATAGAGTGTAGGGTAAAGAGTGTAGAGTGTAGGGTACAGAGTGCAGGGTATAGAGTGTAGGGTATAGAGTGTAGAGTGTAGGGTGTAGAGTGTAGGGTGTAGAGTGTAGGGTATAGAGTGTAGAGTGTAGGGTGTAGAGTGTAGGGTGTAGGGTATAGAGTGTAGGGTATAGAGTGTAGGGTATAGAGTGTAGGGTATAGGGTGTAGGGATTAGAGTGTAGGGATTAGAGTGTAGGGATTAGAGTGTAGGGTGTAGAGTGTAGGGTATAGAGTGTAGGGTATAGAGTGTAGGGTATAGAGTGTAGGGTATAGAGTGCAGGTTGTAGAGTGTAGGGTATAGAGTGTAGGGTAAAGAGTGTAGAGTGTAGGGTACAGAGTGCAGGGTGTAGAGTGTAGGGTATAGAGTGTAGGGTCTAGGGTGTAGAGTGTAGGGTATAGAGTGTAGAGTGTAGGGTATAGAGTGTACGGTATGGAGTGTAGGGTATAGAGTGTAGGGTATAGAGTGTAGAGTGTAGGGTATAGAATGTAGGGTATAGAGTGTAGGGTATAGAGTGTAGGGAATAGAGTGTATAGTGTAAGGTATAGAGTGTAGAGTGTAGGGTATAGACGGTAGGGTGTAGAGTGTAGGGAGTAGAGTGTAGGGTATAGAGTGTAGAGTGTAGGGTATAGAGTGCAGGGTATAGAGTGTAGGGTGTAGAGTGTAGGCTATAGAGTGTAGGGTATAGAGTGTAGAGTGTAGGGTATAGAGTGTAGGGTATAGAGTGTAGGGTATAGAGTGTAGGGTATAGAGTGTAGAGTGTAGGGTACAGAGTGTAGGGTATAGATTGCAGGTTGTAGAGTGCAGGTTGTAGAGTGTAGGGTATAGAGTGTAGGGTATAGAGTGTAGGGTATAAAGTGTAGAGTGTAGGGCATAGAGTGTATAGTGTAGGGTATAGAGTGTAGGGTATAGAGTGTAGGGTATAGAGTGTATAGTGTAGGGTATAGAGTGTATGCTATAGAGTGTATGGTGTAGAGTGTATGGTATAGAGTGTAGGGTGTAGACTGTATGGAATAGAGTGTAGGGTGTAGAGTGTAGGGTATAGAGTGTAGGGTATAGAGTGTATGTTATAGAGTGTAGGGTATAGAGTGTAGAGTGTAGGGTATAGAGTTTAGAGTGTAGGGTATAGAGTGTAGGGTATAGAGTGTAGTGTTTAGAGTGTAGGGTAAAGAGTGTAGAGTGTAGGGTACAGAGTGCAGGGTGTAGAGTGTAGGGTATAGAGTGTAGAGTGTAGGGTGTAGAGTGTAGGGTATAGAGTGTAGGGTATAGAGCGTAGAGTGTAGGGTGTAGAGTGTAGGGTGTAGGGTATAGAGTGTAGGGTATAGAGTGTAGGGTATAGAGTGTAGGGTATAGGGTGTAGGGATTAGAGTGTAGGGATTAGAGTGTAGGGATTAGAGTGTAGGGTGTAAAGTGTAGGGTATAGAGTGTAGGGTATAGAGTGTAGGGAATAGAGTGTAGGGTATAGAGTGCAGGTTGTAGAGTGTAGGGTATAGAGTGTAGGGTAAAGAGTGTAGAGTGTAGGGTACAGAGTGCAGGGTGTAGAGTGTAGGGTATAGAGTGTAGGGTCTAGGGTGTAGAGTGTAGGGTATAGAGTGTAGAGTGTAGGGTGTAGAGTGTAGGGTGTAGGGTATAGAGTGTAGGGTATAGAGTGTAGGGTATAGAGTGTAGGGTATAGAGTGTAGAGTGTAGGGATTAGTGTGTAGGGTATAGAGTGTAGGCTATAGAGTGTAGGGTGTAGAGTGTAGGGTATAGAGTGTATGGTATAGAGTGTAGGGTATAGAGTGTAGGGTATAGAGTGTATGTTATAGAGTGTAGGGTATAGAGTGTAGAGTGTAGGGTATAGAGTTTAGAGTGTAGGGTATAGAGTGTAGGGTATAGAGTGTAAGGTATAGAGTGTAGAGTGTAGGGTATAGAGTGTAGGGTATAGAGTGTAGGGTATAGAGTGTAGGGTAAAGAGTGTAGAGTGTAGGGTACAGAGTGCAGGGTGTAGAGTGTAGGGTATAGAGTGTAGGGTGTAGAGTGTAGGGTATAGAGTGTAGGGTGTAGAGTGTAGGGTGTAGGGTATAGAGTGTAGGGTATAGAGTGTAGGGTATAGAGTGTAGAGTGTAGAGTGTAGGGTGTAGAGTGTAGGGTATAGAGTGTAGGGTATAGAGTGTAGGGTGTAGGGATTAGAGTGTAGGGATTAAAGTGTAGGGTGTAGAGTGTAGGGTGTAGAGTGTAGGGTATAGAGTGTAGGGTATAGAGTGTAGGGTATAGAGTGTAGGGTATAAAGCGTAGAGTGTAGGGTATAGAGTGTATAGTGTAGGGTATAGAGTGTAGGGTATAGAGTGTAGGGTATAGAGTGTAGGGTATAGGGTATAGAGTGTAGGGTGTAGAGTGTAGGGTGAAGGGTGTAGAGTGTATGGTATAAAGTGTAGGGTATAGAGTGTAGGGATTAGAGTGTAGGGTATAGAGTGTAGGGTATAAAGTGTAGGGTATAGAGTGTAGGGTGTAGAGTGTAGAGTGTAGGGTATAGAGTGTAGAGTGTAGGGTATAGAGTGTAGGGTGTAGAGTGTAGAGTGTAGGGTATAGAGTGTAGAGTGTAGCGGATAGAATGTAGGGTATAGAGTGTAAGGTGTAGAGTGTAGGGTATAGAGTGTATGGTATAGAGTGTTGGGTATAAAGTATAGAGTGTATGGTATAGAGTGTAGGGTATAAAGTGTAGAGTGTAGGGTATAGAGTGTAGGGTATAGAGTGTAGAGTGTAGGGTAAAGAGTGTAGGGCATAGAGTGTAGGGTATAGAGTGTAGAGTGTAGGGTATAGAGTGTAGAGTATAGAGTGCAGGTTGTAAAGTGTAGGGTATAGAGTGTATGGTATGGAGTGTAGGGTATAAAGTGTAGAGTGTAGTGTATAGAGTGTAGGGTATAGAGTGTAGGAAATAGAGTGTAGGGTAAAGAGTGTAGAGTGTAGGGTACAGAGTGCAGGGTGTAGAGTGTAGGGTATAGAGTGTAGGGTGTAGAGTGTAGGGTATAGAGTGTAGGGTGTAGAGTGTAGGGTGTGAGGTATAGAGTGTAGGGTATAGAGTGTAGGGTATAGAGTGTAGAGTGTAGAGTGTAGGGTGTAGAGTGTAGGGTATAGAGTGTAGGGTATAGAGTGTAGGGTATAGAGTGTAGGGTATAGAGTGTAGGGTGTAGGGATAAGAGTGTAGGGATTAGAGTGTAGGGTGTAGAGTGTAGGGTATAGAGTGTAGGGTATAGAGTGTAGGGTATAAAGCGTAGAGTGTAGGGTATAGAGTGTATAGTGTAGGGTATAGAGTGTAGGGTATAGAGTGTAGGGTATAGAGTGTAGGGTATAGGGTATAGAGTGTAGGGTGTAGAGTGTAGGGTGTAGGGTGTAGAGTGTATGGTATAGAGTGTAGGGTATAGAGTGTAGGGATTAGAGTGTAGGGTATAGAGTGTAGGGTATAGAGTGTAGGGTATAGAGTGTAGGGTGTAGAGTGTAGAGTGTAGGGTATAGAGTGTAGGGTATAGAGTAGAGTGTAGAGTGTAGGGTATAGAGTGTAGAGTGTAGGGGATAGAATGTAGGGTATAGAGAGTAAGGTGTAGAGTGTAGGGTATAGAGTGTATGGTATAGAGTGTGGAGTATAAAGTGTAGAGTGTAGGGTATGGAGTGTAGGGTATAGAGTGTATGGTATAGAGTGTAGGGTTTAAAGTGTAGAGTGTAGGGTATAGAGTGTAGGGTATAGAGTGTAGAGTGTAGGGTAAAGAGTGTAGGGCATAGAGTGTAGGGTATAGAGTGTAGAGTGTAGGGTATAGAGTGTAGGGTATAGAGTGTAGGGTATAAAGTGTAGAGTGTAGTGTATAGAGTGTAGGGTATAGAGTGTAGGGTATAGAGTGTAGGATATAGAGTGTAGGCTATAGAGTGTAGAGTGTAGGGTGTAGAGTGTAGGGTATAGAGTGTAGGGTATAGAGTGTAGGGTATAGAGTGTGGAGAAGAGAGTGTAGGGTGTAGAGTGCAAAGTGTAGGGTATAGAGTGTAAGGTATAGAGTGTAGTGTATAGAGTGTATGTTATAGAGTGTAGGGTATAGAGTGTAGAGTTTAGGGTATAGAGTGTAGTGTATAGAGTGTATGGTATAGAGTGTATGGTATAGAGTGTAGAGTGTAGGGTATAGAGTGTAGGGTATAGAGTGTAGGGTATAGAGTGTAGGGTATAGAGTGTAGGGTATAGAGTGTAGAGTGTAGGGTATAGAGTGTAGGGTATAGAGTGTAGGGTATAGAGTGTAAGGTATAGAGTGTAGGTTATAGAGTGTAGGGTATAGAGTGTAGGGTATAGAGTGTAGCTTATAGAGCGTAGGGTGTAGGGTATAGAGTGTAGGGTATAGAGTGTAGGGTATAGAGTGTAGAGTGTAGGGTATAGAGTGTATGGTATAAAGCTTAGGGTGTAGAGCGTAGGGTATAGAGTGTAGAGTTTAGGGTATAGAGTGTGGGGCATAGAGTGTATGGTATACAGTTTAGAGTGTAGGGTATAGAGTGTAGGGTATAGAGTGTAGGGTATAGAGTGTAGAGTGTAGGGTATAGAGTGTAGGGTATAGAGTGCAGGTTGTAGAGTGTAGGGTATAGAGTGTAGGGTATAGAGTGTAGGGTATAAAGTGTAGAGTGTAGGGTATAGAGTGTATAGTGTAGGGTATAGAGTGTAGGGTATAGAGTGTAGGGTATAGAGTGTATAGTGTAGGGTATAGAGTGTATGCTATAGAGTGTATGGTGTAGAGTGTATGGTATACAGTGTAGGGTGTAGAGTGTATAGTATAGAGTGTAGGGTATAGAGTGTAGGGTATAGAGTGTAGGGTATAGAGTGTATGTTATAGAGTGTAGGGTATAGAGTGTAGAGTGTAGGGTATAGAGTTTAGAGTGTAGGGTATAGAGTGTAGGGTATAGAGTGTAAGGTATATAGTGTAGAGTGTAGGGTATAGAGTGTAGGGTATAGAGTGCAGGGTATAGAGTGTAGGGTAAAGAGTGTAGAGTGTAGGGTACAGAGTGCAGGGTGTAGAGTGTAGGGTATAGAGTGTAGAGTGTAGGGTGTAGAGTGTAGGGTGTAGAGTGTAGGGTGTAGAGTGTAGGGTGTAGGGTATAGAGTGTAGGGTATAGAGTGTAGGGTATAGAGTGTAGGGTGTAGAGTGTAGGGTGTAGAGTGTAGGGTATAGAGTGTAGGGTATAGAGTGTAGGTTATAGAGTGTAGGGTGTAGGGATTAGAGTGTAGGGATTAGAGTGTAGGGTGTAGAGTGTAGGGTGTAGAGTGTAGGGTATAGAGTGTAGGGTATAGAGTGTAGGGTATAGAGTGTAGAGTGTAGGGATTAGAGTGTAGGGTATAGAGTGTAGGGTATAGAGTGTAGGGTATAGAGTGTAGGGTATAGAGTGTAGGGTATAGAGTGTAGGGTATAGAGTGTAGGGTGTAGAGTGTAGGGTGTAGGGTGTAGAGTGTATGGTATAGAGTGTAGGGTATAGAGTGTAGGGATTAGAGTGTAGGGTATAGAGTGTAGGGTATAGAGTGTAGGGTATAGAGTGTAGGGTGTAGAGTGTAGTGTGTAGGGTATAGAGTGTAGGGTATAGAGTAGAGTGTAGAGTGTAGGGTATAGAGTGTAGAGTGTAGGGGATAGAATGTAGGGTATAGAGAGTAAGGTGTAGAGTGTAGGGTATAGAGTGTATGGTATAGAGTGTGGAGTATAAAGTGTAGAGTGTAGGGTATGGAGTGTAGGGTATAGAGTGTATGGTATAGAGTGTAGGGTTTAAAGTGTAGAGTGTAGGGTATAGAGTGTAGGGTATAGAGTGTAGAGTGTAGGGTAAAGAGTGTAGGGCATAGAGTGTAGGGTATAGAGTGTAGAGTGTAGGGTATAGAGTGTAGGGTATAGAGTGTAGGGTATAAAGTGTAGAGTGTAGTGTATAGAGTGTAGGGTATAGAGTGTAGGGTATAGAGTGTAGGATATAGAGTGTAGGCTATAGAGTGTAGAGTGTAGGGTGTAGAGTGTAGGGTATAGAGTGTAGGGTATAGAGTGTAGGGTATAGAGTGTGGAGAAGAGAGTGTAGGGTGTAGAGTGCAAAGTGTAGGGTATAGAGTGTAAGGTATAGAGTGTAGTGTATAGAGTGTATGTTATAGAGTGTAGGGTATAGAGTGTAGAGTTTAGGGTATAGAGTGTAGTGTATAGAGTGTATGGTATAGAGTGTATGGTATAGAGTGTAGAGTGTAGGGTATAGAGTGTAGGGTATAGAGTGTAGGGTATAGAGTGTAGGGTATAGAGTGTAGGGTATAGAGTGTAGAGTGTAGGGTATAGAGTGTAGGGTATAGAGTGTAGGGTATAGAGTGTAAGGTATAGAGTGTAGGTTATAGAGTGTAGGGTATAGAGTGTAGGGTATAGAGTGTAGCTTATAGAGCGTAGGGTGTAGGGTATAGAGTGTAGGGTATAGAGTGTAGGGTATAGAGTGTAGAGTGTAGGGTATAGAGTGTATGGTATAAAGCTTAGGGTGTAGAGCGTAGGGTATAGAGTGTAGAGTTTAGGGTATAGAGTGTGGGGCATAGAGTGTATGGTATACAGTTTAGAGTGTAGGGTATAGAGTGTAGGGTATAGAGTGTAGGGTATAGAGTGTAGAGTGTAGGGTATAGAGTGTAGGGTATAGAGTGCAGGTTGTAGAGTGTAGGGTATAGAGTGTAGGGTATAGAGTGTAGGGTATAAAGTGTAGAGTGTAGGGTATAGAGTGTATAGTGTAGGGTATAGAGTGTAGGGTATAGAGTGTAGGGTATAGAGTGTATAGTGTAGGGTATAGAGTGTATGCTATAGAGTGTATGGTGTAGAGTGTATGGTATACAGTGTAGGGTGTAGAGTGTATAGTATAGAGTGTAGGGTATAGAGTGTAGGGTATAGAGTGTAGGGTATAGAGTGTATGTTATAGAGTGTAGGGTATAGAGTGTAGAGTGTAGGGTATAGAGTTTAGAGTGTAGGGTATAGAGTGTAGGGTATAGAGTGTAAGGTATATAGTGTAGAGTGTAGGGTATAGAGTGTAGGGTATAGAGTGCAGGGTATAGAGTGTAGGGTAAAGAGTGTAGAGTGTAGGGTACAGAGTGCAGGGTGTAGAGTGTAGGGTATAGAGTGTAGAGTGTAGGGTGTAGAGTGTAGGGTGTAGAGTGTAGGGTGTAGAGTGTAGGGTGTAGGGTATAGAGTGTAGGGTATAGAGTGTAGGGTATAGAGTGTAGGGTGTAGAGTGTAGGGTGTAGAGTGTAGGGTATAGAGTGTAGGGTATAGAGTGTAGGTTATAGAGTGTAGGGTGTAGGGATTAGAGTGTAGGGATTAGAGTGTAGGGTGTAGAGTGTAGGGTGTAGAGTGTAGGGTATAGAGTGTAGGGTATAGAGTGTAGGGTATAGAGTGTAGAGTGTAGGGATTAGAGTGTAGGGATTAGAGTGTAGGGTATAGAGTGTAGGGTATAGAGTGTAGGGTATAGAGTGTAGGGTATAGAGTGTAGGGTATAGAGTGTAGGGAATAGAGTGTAGAGTGTAGGGTGTAGAATGTAAAGTGTAGGGTATAGAGTTTAAGGTATAGAGTGTAGTGTATAGAGTGTATGTTATAGAGTGTAGGGTATCGAGTGTAGAGTGTAGGGTATAGAGTGTAGGGTATAGAGTGTAGGGTATAGAGTGTAGGGTATAGAGTGTAGGGTATAGAGTGTAGGGTGTAGGGTATAGAGTGTAGGGTATAGAGTGCACGTTGTAGAGTGTAGGGTATAGAGTGTAGGGTATAGAGAGTAGGGTATAAAGTGTAGAGTGTAGGGTTTAGAGTGTATAGTGTAGGGTATAGAGTGTAGAGTATAGAGTGTAGGGTATAGAGTGTAGAGTGTAGGGTATAGAGTGTATGCTATAGAGTGTATGGTGTAGAGTGTATGGTATAGAGTGTAGGGTATAGAGTGTAGAGTGTAGGGTATAGAGTGTAGGGTATAGAGTGTAGGGTATAGAGTGTAGGGTATAGAGTGCATGTTATAGAGTGTAGGGTATAGAGTGTAGAGTGTAGAGTGTAGGGTATAGAGTTTAGAGTGTAGGGTATAGAGAGTAGGGTATAGAGTGTAGGGTATAGAGTGTAGGGTGTAGAGTGTAGGGTATAGAGTGTAGGGTATAGAGTGTAGGGTATAGAGTGTATGGTATAGAGTGTAGGGTATAGAGTGTAGGGTATAGAGTGTAGGGTATAGAGTGTATGGTATAGAGTGTAGGGTATAGAGTGTAGAGTGTAGGGTATAGAGTGTAGGGTATAGAGTGTAGGGTATAGAGTGTAGGCTATAGAGTGTAGGGTATAGAGTGTAGAGTGTAGGGTATAGAGTGTAGGGTGTAGAGTGTAGGGTATAGAGTGTTGGGTGTAGAGTGCAGGGTGTAGAGTGCAGGGTGTAGAGTGCAGTGTATAGAGTGTAGGTATAGATTGTAGGGTATAAAGTGTAGAGTGTAGGGTATAGAGTGTAGGGTATAGAGTGTAGGGTGTAGAGTGTAGGGTGTAGAGTGTATGGTATAGAGTGTAGGGTATAGATTGTAGGGTATAGAGTGTAGAGTGTAGGGTATAGAGTGTAGGGTATAGAGCTTAGGGTGTAGAGTGTAGGACATAGAGTGTAGAGTTTAGGGTATAGAGTGTGGGGCATAGAGTGTATGGTATACAGTGTAGGGTGTAGAGTGTAGGGTGTAGAGTGTAGGGTATAGAGTGTAGGGTGTAGAGTGTATGGTATAGAGTGTAGGGTATAGAGTGTAGAGTGTAGGGTATAGAGTGTAGGGTATAGAGTGTAGGGTATAGAGTTTAGGGTATAGAGTGTAGGGTGTAGAGTGTAGGGTATAGAGTGTAGAGTTTAGGGTAGAGAGTGTGGGGCATAGAGTGTATGGTATACAGTGTAGAGTGTAGGGTATAGAATGTATAGTGTAGGGTATAGAGTGTAGGTTATAGAGTGTATGGTATAGAGTGTAGGGTATAAAGTGTAGAGTGTAGGGTATAGAGTGTATGGTATAGAGTGTAGGGTATAAAGTGTAGAGTGTAGGGTATAGAGTGTAGGGTATAGAGTGTAGTGTATAGAGTGTAGGGTATAGAGTGTAGGGTACAGAGTGTAGAGTGTAGGGTACAGAGTGCAGGGTGTAGAGTGTAGGGTATAGAGTGTAGAGTGTAGAGTGTAGGGTGTAGAGTGTAGAGTATAGAGTGTAGGGTATAGAGTGTAGGGTATAAAGTGTAGGGTGTAGGGTATAGAGTGTAGGGTATAGAGTGCAGGTTGTAGAGTGTAGGGTATAGAGTGTATGGTATAGGGTGTAGGGTATAAAGTGTAGGGTATAGAGTGTAGGGTACAGAGTGTAGGGTATAGAGTGTAGGGTATAGAGTGTAGGCTATAGAGTGTAGAGTATATAGTGTAGAGTGTAGGGTATAGAGTGTAGGGTATAGAGTGTAGGGTATAGAGTGTGGAGTATAGAGTGTAGGGTATAGAATGTAGAGTGTAGAGTGTAGGGTGTAGAGTGCAAAGTGTAGGGTATAGAGTGTAAGATATAGAGTGTAGTGTATAGAGTGTGGAGTATAGAGTGTAGGGTATAGAATGTAGAGTGTAGAGTGTAGGGTGTAGAGTGCAAAGTGTAGGGTATAGAGTGTAAGATATAGAGTGTAGTGTATAGAGTGTATGTTATAGAGTGTAGGGTATAGAGTGTAGAGTTTAGGGTATAGAGTGTAGTGTATAGATTGTATGGTATAGAGTGTATGGTATAGAGTGTAGAGTGTAGGGTATAGAGTGTAGGGTATAGAGTGTAGGGTATAGAGTGTAGGGTGTAGAGTGTAGGGTATAGAGTGTAGGGTATAGAGTGTAGGGTATAGAGTGTAGGTTATAGAGTGTAGCGTATAGAGCGTAGGGTGTAGGGTATAGAGTGTAGGGTATAGAGTGTAGGGTATAGAGTGTAGGGTATAGAGTGTATGGTATAGAGCTTAGGGTGCAGAGTGTAGGGTATAGAATGTAGAGTTTAGGGTAGAGAGTGTGGGGCATAGAGTGTATGGTATACAGTGTAGAGTGTAGGGTATAGAGTGTATAGTGTAGGGTATAGAGTGTAGGGTATAGAGTGTATGGTATAGAGTGTAGGGTATAAAGTGTAGAGTGTAGGGTATAGAGTGTATGGTATAGAGTGTAGGGTATAAAGTGTAGAGTGTAGGGTATAGAGTGTAGGGTATAGAGTGTAGGCTATAGAGTGTAGGGTTAAGAGTGTAGGGTATAGAATGTAGAGTGTAGGGTATAGAGTGTAAAGTGTAGGGTATAGAGTGTAGGATATAGAGTGTAGAGTGTAGGGTATAGAGTGTAGGGTATACAGTGTATGGTATAGAGTGTAGGGTATAGAGTGTAGGGTATAGAGTGTATGGTATAGAGTGTAGGGTATAGAGTGTAGGGTATAGAGTGTAGGGTATAGAGTGTATGGTATAGAGTGTAGGGTATAGAGTGTAGAGTGTAGGGTATAGAGTGTAGGGTATAGAGTGTAGGGTATAGAGTGTAGGCTATAGAGTGTAGGGTATAGAGTGTAGAGTGTAGGGTATAGAGTGTAGGGTGTAGAGTGTAGGGTATAGAGTGTTGGGTGTAGAGTGCAGGGTGTAGAGTGCAGGGTGTAGAGTGCAGGGTATAGAGTGTAGGGTATAGAGTGTAGGGTATAAAGTGTAGAGTGTAGGGTATAGAGTGTAGGGTATAGAGTGTAGGGTGTAGAGTGTAGGGTATAGAGTGTAGAGTTTAGGGTAGAGAGTGTGGGGCATAGAGTGTATGGTATACAGTGTAGAGTGTAGGGTATAGAGTGTATAGTGTAGGGTATAGAGTGTAGGTTATAGAGTGTATGGTATAGAGTGTAGGGTATAAAGTGTAGAGTGTAGGGTATAGAGTGTATGGTATAGAGTGTAGGGTATAAAGTGTAGAGTGTAGGGTATAGAGTGTAGGGTAAAGAGTGTAGAGTGTAGGGTACAGAGTGCAGGGTGTAGAGTGTAGGGTATAGAGTGTAGAGTGTAGAGTGTAGGGTGTAGAGTGTAGGGTATAGAGTGTAGGGTATAGAGTGTAGGGTATAGAGTGTAGGGTATAAAGTGTAGGGTGTAGGGTATAGAGTGTAGGGTATAGAGTGCAGGTTGTAGAGTGTCGGGTATAGAGTGTATGGTATAGGGTGTAGGGTATAAAGTGTAGGGTATAGAGTGTAGGGTATAGAGTGTAGGGTATAGAGTGTAGGGTATAGAGTGTAGGCTATAGAGTGTAGAGTATATAGTGTAGAGTGTAGGGTATAGAGTGTAGGGTATAGAGTGTAGGGTATAGAGTGTGGAGTATAGAGTGTAGGGTATAGAATGTAGAGTGTAGAGTGTAGGGTGTAGAGTGCAAAGTGTAGGGTATAGAGTGTAAGATATAGAGTGTAGTGTATAGAGTGTATGTTATAGAGTGTAGGGTATAGAGTGTAGAGTTTAGGGTATAGAGTGTAAGGTGTAGAGTGTAGGGTGTGGAGTGTAGGGTATAGAGTGTAGGGTATAGAGTGTATGGTATAGAGTGTAGGGTATAGAGTGTATGGTATAGAGTGTAGAGTGTAGGGTATAGAGTGTGTTTTATAGAGTGTAGGGTATAGAGTGTAGGGTATAGAGTGTAGAGTGTAGGGTATAGAGTGTAGGGTATAGAGTGTAGAGTGTAGGGTATAGAGTGTAGGGTATAGAGTGTAGGGTATAGAGTGTAGAGTGTAGGGATTAGAGTGTAGGGATTAGAGTGTAGGGTATATAGTGTAGAGTGTAGAGTATAGAGTGTAGGGTATAGAGTGTAGGGATTAGAGTGTAGGGATTAGAGTGTAGGGATTAGAGTGTAGGGATTAGAGTGTAGGGTATAGAGTGTAGGGTATAGAGTGTAGGGTATAGAGTGTAGGGTATAGTGTGTATGGTATAGAGTGTAGGGTATAAAGTGTAGAGTGTATGGTATAGAGTGTAGGGTATAGAGTGTAAAGTGTAGGGTATAGAGTGTATGGTATAGAGTGTAGGGTGTAGAGTGTATGGTATAGAGTGTAGGGTATAGAGTGTAGAGTGTAGGGTATAGAGTGTAGGGTATAGAGTGTAGGGTATAGAGTGTAGGGTACAGAGTGTAGAGTGTAGGGCATAGAGTGTAGGGTACAGAGTGCAGGGTGTAGAGTGTAGGGTATAGAGTGTATAGTGTAGGGTATAGAGTGTAGGGTATAGAGTGTAGGGTGTAGAGTGTAGGGTAGAGAGTGTGGGACATAGAGTGTATGGTATACAGTGTAGAGTGTAGGGTATAGAGTGTATAGTGTAGGGTATAGAGTGTAGGGTATAGAGTGTATGGTATAGAGTGTAGGGTATAAAGTGTAGAGTGTAGGGTATAGAGTGTATGGTATAGAGTGTAGGGTATAAAGTGTAGAGTGTAGGGTATAGAGTGTAGGGTATAGAGTGTAGGGTAAAGAGTGTAGAGTGTAGGGTACAGAGTGCAGGGTGTAGAGTGTAGGGTATAGAGTGTAGAGTGTAGAGTGTAGGGTGTAGAGTGTAGGGTATAGAGTGTAGGGTATAGAGTGTAGGGTATAGAGTGTAGGGTATAAAGTGTAGGGTGTAGGGTATAGAGTGTAGGGTATAGAGTGCAGGTTGTAGAGTGTAGGGTATAGAGTGTATGGTATAGGGTGTAGGGTATAAAGTGTAGGGTATAGGGTGTAGGGTATAGAGTGTAGGGTATAGAGTGTAGGGTATAGAGTGTAGGCTATAGAGTGTAGAGTATATAGTGTAGAGTGTAGGGTATAGAGTGTAGGGTATAGAGTGTAGGGTATAGAATGTGGAGTATAGAGTGTAGGGTATTGAATGTAGAGTGTAGAGTGTAGGGTGTAGAGTGCAAAGTGTAGGGTATAGAGTGTAAGATATAGAGTGTAGTGTATAGAGTGTATGTTATAGAGTGTAGGGTATAGAGTGTAGAGTTTAGGGTATAGAGTGTAGTGTATAGATTGTATGGTATAGAGTGTATGGTATAGAGTGTAGAGTGTAGGTTATAGAGTGTAGGGTATATAGTGTAGGGTATAGAGTGTAGGGTGTAGAGTGTAGGGTATAGAGTGTAGGGTATAGAGTGTAGGGTATAGAGTGTAGGTTATAGAGTGTAGCGTATAGAGCGTAGGGTGTAGGGTATAGAGTGTAGGGTATAGAGTGTAGGGTATAGAGTGTAGGGTATAGAGTGTATGGTATAGAGCTTAGGGTGTAGAGTGTAGGGTATAGAGTGTAGGGTATAGATTGTATGGTATAGAGTGTAGGGTATAAAGTGTAGAGTGTAGGGTATAGAGTGTATGGTATAGAGTGTAGGGTATAAAGTGTAGAGTGTAGGGTATAGAGTGTAGGGTATAGAGTGTAGGGTATAGAGTGTAGAGTTTAGAGTGTAGGGTATAGAATGTAGAGTGTAGGGTGTAGAGTGTAAAGTGTAGGGTATAGAGTGTAGGATATAGAGTGTAGAGTGTAGGGTATAGAGTGTAGGGTATACAGTGTATGTTATAGAGTGTAGGGTATAGAGTGTAGAGTGTAGGGTATAGAGTGTAGGGTATAGAATGTAGGGTATAGAGTGTAGGGTATAGATTGTAGGGTATAGGGTATAGAGTGTATGGTGTAGAGTGTAGGGTATAGAGTGTAGGGTGTAGAGTGTGGGGTGTAGAGTGGTGTAGAGTGTAGGATGTAGAGTGTAGAGTGTAGGGTATAGAGTGTAGGGTATAGAGTGTAGAGTGTAGGGTATAGAGTGTAGGGTATAGAGTGTAGGGTGTAGAGTATAGGGTGTAGAGTGTAGGGATTAGAGTGTAGGGTATAGAGTGTAGAGTGTAGGGTATAGAGTGTAGGGTATAGAGTGTAGCGTGTAGGGTTAGATTGTAGGGTATAGAGTGTAGGGTATAGAGTGTATGGTATAGAGTGTAGGGTATACAGTGTAGAGTGTATGGTATAGAGTGTAGGGTATAAAGTGTAGAGTGTAGGGTATAGAGTGTAGGGTATAGAGTGTAGGGTATAGAGTGTAGAGTGTAGGGTATAGAGTGTAGGGTACAGAGTGCAGAGTGTAGGGTATAGAGTGTAGGGTATATAGTGTAGGGTATAGAGTGTAGGGTAAAGAGTGTAGAGTGTAGGGTACAGAGTGCAGGGTGTAGAGTGTAGGGTGTAGAGTGTAGAGTGTAGGGTGTAGAGTGTAGGGTGTAGAGTGTAGGGTATAGAGTGTAGAGTGTAGGGTGTAGAGTGTAGTGTGTAGGGTATAGAGTGTAGGGTATAGAGTGTAGGGTATAGAGTGTAGGGTATAGGGTGTAGGGATTAGAGTGTAGGGATTAGAGTGTAGGGTGTAGAGTGTAGGGTATAGAGTGTAGGGTATAGAGTGTAGTGTATAGAGTGCAGGTTGTAGAGTGTAGGGTATAGAGTGTAGGGTAAAGAGTGTAGAGTGTAGGGTACAGAGTGCAGGGTGTAGAGTGTAGGGTATAGAGTGTAGGGTGTAGGTTGTAGAGTGTAGGGTATAGGGTGTAGAGTGTAGGGTGTAGGGTATAGAGTGTAGGGTATAGAGTGTAGGGTATAGAGTGTAGGGTATAGAGTGTAGAGTGTAGGGATTAGAGTGTAGGGTATAGAGTGTAGGCTATAGAGTGTAGGGTGTAGAGTGTAGGGTATAGAGTGTATGGTATAGAGTGTAGGGTATAGAGTGTAGGGTATAGAGTGTATGTTATAGAGTGTAGGGTATAGAGTGTAGAGTGTAGGGAATAGAGTTTAGAGTGTAGGGTATAGAGTGTAGGGTATAGAGTGTAAGGTATAGAGTGTAGAGTGTAGGGTATAGAGTGTAGGGTATAGAGTGTAGGGTATAGAGTGTAGGATAAAGAGTGCAGAGTGTAGGGTACAGAGTGTAGGGTGTAGAGTGTAGGGTATAGAGTGTAGGGTGTAGAGTGTAGGGTGTAGGGTATAGAGTGTAGGGTATAGAGTGTAGGGTATAGAGTGTAGAGTGTAGAGTGTAGGGTATAGAGTGTAGGGTATAGAGTGTAGGGTATAGAGTGTAGGGTGTAGAGATTAGAGTGTAGGGATTAGAGTGTAGGGTGTAGAGTGTAGGATGTAGAGTGTAGGGTATAGAGTGTAGGGTATAGAGTGTAGGGTATAGAGTGTAGGGTATAAAGCGTAGAGTGTAGGGTATAGAGTGTATAGTGTAGGGTATAGAGTGTAGGGTATAGAGTGTAGGGTATAGAGTGTAGGGTATAGGGTATAGAGTGTAGGGTGTAAAGTGTAGGGTGTAGGGTGTAGAGTGTATGGTATAAAGTGTAGGGTATAGAGTGTAGGGATTAGAGTGTAGGGTATAGAGTGTAGGGTATAGAGTGTAGGGTATAGAGTGTAGGGTGTAGAGTGTAGGGTATAGAGTGTAGAGTGTAGGGTATAGAGTGTAGGGTATAGAGTAGAGTGTAGAGTGTAGGGTATAGAGTGTATGTTATAGGGTATAGAGTGTAGAGTGTAGGGTATAGAGTTTAGAGTGTAGGGTATAGAGTGTAGGGTATAGAGTGTAAGGTATAGAGTGTAGGGTGTAGAGTGTAGGGTATAGAGTGTAGGGTATAGAGTGTATGGTATAGAGTGTAGGGTATAGAGTGTATGGTATAGAGTGTAGGGTATAGAGTGTAGAGTGTAGGGTATAGAGTGTAGGGTATAGAGTGTAGAGTGTAGGGTATAGAGTGTAGGGTATAGAGTGTAGGGTGTAGAGTGTAGGGTGTAGAGTGTAGGGATTAGAGTGTAGGGTATAGAGTGTAGAGTGTAGGGTATAGAGTGTAGGGTATAGAGTGTAGAGTGTAGGGATTAGATTGTAGGGTATAGAGTGTAGGGTATAGAGTGTATGGTATAGAGGGTAGGGTATACAATGTAGAGTGTATGGTATAGAGTGTAGGGTATAAAGTGTAGAGTGTAGGGTATAGAGTGTAGGGTATAGAGTGTAGGGTATAGAGTGTAGAGTGTAGGGTATAGAGTGTAGGGTACAGAGTGTAGGGTATAGAGTGTAGGGTAAAGAGTGTAGAGTGTAGGGTACAGAGTGCAGGGTGTAGAGTGTAGGGTATAGAGTGTAGAGTGTAGGGTGTAGAGTGTAGGGTGTAGAGTGTAGGGTATAGAGTGTAGAGTGTAGGGTGTAGAGTGTAGTGTGTAGGGTATAGAGTGTAGGGTATAGAGTGTAGGGTATAGAGTGTAGGGTATAGGGTGTAGGGATTAGAGTGTAGGGATTAGAGTGTAGGGATTAGAGTGTAGGGTGTAGAGTGTAGGGTATAGAGTGTAGGGTATAGAGTGTAGTGTATAGAGTGCAGGTTGTAGAGTGTAGGGTATAGAGTGTAGGGTAAAGAGTGTAGAGTGTAGGGTACAGAGTGCAGGGTGTAGAGTGTAGGGTATAGAGTGTAGGGTGTAGGTTGTAGAGTGTAGGGTATAGGGTGTAGAGTGTAGGGTGTAGAGTGTAGGGTGTAGGGTATAGAGTGTAGGGTATAGAGTGTAGGGTATAGAGTGTAGGGTATAGAGTGTAGAGTGTAGGGATTAGAGTGTAGGGTATAGAGTGTAGGCTATAGAGTGTAGGGTGTAGAGTGTAGGGTATAGAGTGTATGGTATAGAGTGTAGGGTATAGAGTGTAGGGTATAGAGTGTATGTTATAGAGTGTAGGGTATAGAGTGTAGAGTGTAGGGAATAGAGTTTAGAGTGTAGGGTATAGAGTGTAGGGTATATAGTGTAAGGGATAGAGTGTAGAGTGTAGGGTATAGAGTGTAGGGTATAGAGTGTAGGGTAAAGAGTGTAGGGTAAAGAGTGTAGAGTGTAGGGTACAGAGTGCAGGGTGTAGAGTGTAGGGTATAGAGTGTAGGGTGTAGAGTGTAGGGTATAGAGTGTAGGGTGTAGAGTGTAGGGTGTAGGGTATAGAGTGTAGGGTATAGAGTGTAGGGTATAGAGTGTAGAGTGTAGAGTGTAGGGTGTAGAGTGTAGGGTATAGAGTGTAGGGTATAGAGTGTAGGGTATAGAGTGTAGGGTGTAGGGATTAGAGTGTAGGGATTAGAGTGTAGGGTGTAGAGTGTAGGATGTAGAGTGTAGGGTATAGAGTGTAGGGTATAGAGTGTAGGGTATAGAGTGTAGGGTATAAAGCGTAGAGTGTAGGGTATAGAGTGTATAGTGTAGGGTATAGAGTGTAGGGTATAGAGTGTAGGGTATAGAGTGTAGGGTATAGGGTATAGAGTGTAGGGTGTAGAGTGTAGGGTGTAGGGTGTAGAGTGTATGGTATAAAGTGTAGGGTATAGAGTGTAGGGATTAGAGTGTAGGGTATAGAGTGTAGGGTATAGAGTGTAGGGTACAGAGTGTAGGGTGTAGAGTGTAGGGTATAGAGTGTAGAGTGTAGGGTATAGAGTGTAGGGTATAAAGTAGAGTGTAGAGTGTAGGGTATAGAGTGTAGAGTGTAGCGGATAGAATGTAGGGTATAGAGTGTAAGGTGTAGAGTGTAGGGTATAGAGTGTATGGTATAGAGTGTGGGGTATAAAGTGTAGAGTTTAGGGTATGGAGTGTAGGGTATAGAGTGTAGAGTGTAGTGTATAGAGTGTAGGGTATAGAGTGTAGGGTATAGAGTGTAGGGTAAAGAGTGTAGAGTGTAGGGTACAGAGCGCAGGGTGTAGAGTGTAGGGTATAGAGTGTAGGGTGTAGAGTGTAGGGTATAGAGTGTAGGGTGTAGAGTGTAGGGTGTGAGGTATAGAGTGTAGGGTATAGAGTGTAGGGTATAGAGTGTAGAGTGTAGAGTGTAGGGTGTAGAGTGTAGGGTATAGAGTGTAGGGTATAGAGTGTAGGGTATAGAGTGTAGGGTGTAGGGATAAGAGTGTAGGGATTAGAGTGTAGGGTGTAGAGTGTAGGGTGTAGAGTGTAGGGTATAGAGTGTAGGTTATAGAGTGTAGGGTATAAAGCGTAGAGTGTAGGGTATAGAGTGTATAGTGTAGGGTATAGAGTGTAGGGTATAGAGTGTAGGGTATAGAGTGTAGGGTATAGGGTATAGAGTGTAGGGTGTAGAGTGTAGGGTGTAGGGTGTAGAGTGTATGGTATAGAGTGTAGGGTATAGAGTGTAGGGATTAGAGTGTAGGGTATAGAGTGTAGGGTATAGAGTGTAGGGTATAGAGTGTAGGGTGTAGAGTGTAGAGTGTAGGGTATAGAGTGTAGAGTGTAGGGTATAGAGTGTAGGGTATAGAGTAGAGTGTAGAGTGTAGGGTATAGAGTGTAGAGTGTAGGGGATAGAATGTAGGGTATAGAGTGTAAGGTGTAGAGTGTTGGGTATAGAGTGTAGGGTGTAGGGATAAGAGTGTAGGGATTAGAGTGTAGGGTGTAGAGTGTAGGGTATAGAGTGTAGGGTATAGAGTGTAGGGTATAGAGTGTAGGGTGTAGGGATAAGAGTGTAGGGATTAGAGTGTAGGGTGTAGAGTGTAGGGTGTAGAGTGTAGGGTATAGAGTGTAGGTTATAGAGTGTAGGGTATAAAGCGTAGAGTGTAGGGTATAGAGTGTATAGTGTAGGGTATAGAGTGTAGGGTATAGAGTGTAGGGTATAGAGTGTAGGGTATAGAGTGTAGGGTGTAGGGATTAGAGTGTAGGGATTAGAGTGTAGGGTGTAGAGTGTAGGATGTAGAGTGTAGGGTATAGAGTGTAGGGTATAGAGTGTAGGGTATAGAGTGTAGGGTATAAAGCGTAGAGTGTAGGGTATAGAGTGTATAGTGTAGGGTATAGAGTGTAGGGTATAGAGTGTAGGGTATAGAGTGTAGGGTATAGGGTATAGAGTGTAGGGTGTAGAGTGTAGGGTGTAGGGTGTAGAGTGTATGGTATAAAGTGTAGGGTATAGAGTGTAGGGATTAGAGTGTAGGGTATAGAGTGTAGGGTATAGAGTGTAGGGTACAGAGTGTAGGGTGTAGAGTGTAGGGTATAGAGTGTAGAGTGTAGGGTATAGAGTGTAGGGTATAGAGTAGAGTGTAGAGTGTAGGGTATAGAGTGTAGAGTGTAGCGGATAGAATGTAGGGTATAGAGTGTAAGGTGTAGAGTGTAGGGTATAGAGTGTATGGTATAGAGTGTGGGGTATAAAGTGTAGAGTTTAGGGTATGGAGTGTAGGGTATAGAGTGTAGAGTGTAGTGTATAGAGTGTAGGGTATAGAGTGTAGGGTATAGAGTGTAGGGTAAAGAGTGTAGAGTGTAGGGTACAGAGCGCAGGGTGTAGAGTGTAGGGTATAGAGTGTAGGGTGTAGAGTGTAGGGTATAGAGTGTAGGGTGTAGAGTGTAGGGTGTGAGGTATAGAGTGTAGGTTATAGAGTGTAGGGTATAGAGTGTAGAGTGTAGAGTGTAGGGTGTAGAGTGTAGGGTATAGAGTGTAGGGTATAGAGTGTAGGGTATAGAGTGTAGGGTGTAGGGATAAGAGTGTAGGGATTAGAGTGTAGGGTGTAGAGTGTAGGGTGTAGAGTGTAGGGTATAGAGTGTAGGTTATAGAGTGTAGGGTATAAAGCGTAGAGTGTAGGGTATAGAGTGTATAGTGTAGGGTATAGAGTGTAGGGTATAGAGTGTAGGGTATAGAGTGTAGGGTATAGGGTATAGAGTGTAGGGTGTAGAGTGTAGGGTGTAGGGTGTAGAGTGTATGGTATAGAGTGTAGGGTATAGAGTGTAGGGATTAGAGTGTAGGGTATAGAGTGTAGGGTATAGAGTGTAGGGTATAGAGTGTAGGGTGTAGAGTGTAGAGTGTAGGGTATAGAGTGTAGAGTGTAGGGTATAGAGTGTAGGGTATAGAGTAGAGTGTAGAGTGTAGGGTATAGAGTGTAGAGTGTAGGGGATAGAATGTAGGGTATAGAGTGTAAGGTGTAGAGTGTTGGGTATAGAGTGTATGGTGTAGGGATAAGAGTGTAGGGATTAGAGTGTAGGGTGTAGAGTGTAGGGTATAGAGTGTAGGGTATAGAGTGTAGGGTATAGAGTGTAGGGTGTAGGGATAAGAGTGTAGGGATTAGAGTGTAGGGTGTAGAGTGTAGGGTGTAGAGTGTAGGGTATAGAGTGTAGGTTATAGAGTGTAGGGTATAAAGCGTAGAGTGTAGGGTATAGAGTGTATAGTGTAGGGTATAGAGTGTAGGGTATAGAGTGTAGGGTATAGAGTGTAGGGTATAGAGTGTAGGGTGTAGGGATTAGAGTGTAGGGATTAGAGTGTAGGGTGTAGAGTGTAGGATGTAGAGTGTAGGGTATAGAGTGTAGGGTATAGAGTGTAGGGTATAGAGTGTAGGGTATAAAGCGTAGAGTGTAGGGTATAGAGTGTATAGTGTAGGGTATAGAGTGTAGGGTATAGAGTGTAGGGTATAGAGTGTAGGGTATAGGGTATAGAGTGTAGGGTGTAGAGTGTAGGGTGTAGGGTGTAGAGTGTATGGTATAAAGTGTAGGGTATAGAGTGTAGGGATTAGAGTGTAGGGTATAGAGTGTAGGGTATAGAGTGTAGGGTACAGAGTGTAGGGTGTAGAGTGTAGGGTATAGAGTGTAGAGTGTAGGGTATAGAGTGTAGGGTATAGAGTAGAGTGTAGAGTGTAGGGTATAGAGTGTAGAGTGTAGCGGATAGAATGTAGGGTATAGAGTGTAAGGTGTAGAGTGTAGGGTATAGAGTGTATGGTATAGAGTGTGGGGTATAAAGTGTAGAGTTTAGGGTATGGAGTGTAGGGTATAGAGTGTAGAGTGTAGTGTATAGAGTGTAGGGTATAGAGTGTAGGGTATAGAGTGTAGGGTAAAGAGTGTAGAGTGTAGGGTACAGAGCGCAGGGTGTAGAGTGTAGGGTATAGAGTGTAGGGTGTAGAGTGTAGGGTATAGAGTGTAGGGTGTAGAGTGTAGGGTGTGAGGTATAGAGTGTAGGTTATAGAGTGTAGGGTATAGAGTGTAGAGTGTAGAGTGTAGGGTGTAGAGTGTAGGGTATAGAGTGTAGGGTATAGAGTGTAGGGTATAGAGTGTAGGGTGTAGGGATAAGAGTGTAGGGATTAGAGTGTAGGGTGTAGAGTGTAGGGTGTAGAGTGTAGGGTATAGAGTGTAGGTTATAGAGTGTAGGGTATAAAGCGTAGAGTGTAGGGTATAGAGTGTATAGTGTAGGGTATAGAGTGTAGGGTATAGAGTGTAGGGTATAGAGTGTAGGGTATAGGGTATAGAGTGTAGGGTGTAGAGTGTAGGGTGTAGGGTGTAGAGTGTATGGTATAGAGTGTAGGGTATAGAGTGTAGGGATTAGAGTGTAGGGTATAGAGTGTAGGGTATAGAGTGTAGGGTATAGAGTGTAGGGTGTAGAGTGTAGAGTGTAGGGTATAGAGTGTAGAGTGTAGGGTATAGAGTGTAGGGTATAGAGTAGAGTGTAGAGTGTAGGGTATAGAGTGTAGAGTGTAGGGGATAGAATGTAGGGTATAGAGTGTAAGGTGTAGAGTGTTGGGTATAGAGTGTATGGTATAGAGTGTGGGGTATAAAGTGTAGAGTGTAGGGTATGGAGTGTAGGGTATAGAGTGTATGGTATAGAGTGTAGGGTATAAAGTGTAGAGTGTAGGGTATAGAGTGTAGGGTATAGAGTGTATGGTATAGAGTGTAGGGTATAAAGTGTAGAGTGTAGGGTATAGAGTGTATGGTATAGAGTGTAGGGTATAAAGTGTAGAGTGTAGGGTATAGAGTGTAGGGTATAGAGTGTAGGGTATAGAGTGTAGGGTAAAGAGTGTAGAGTGTAGGGTACAGAGTGCAGGGTGTAGAGTGTAGGGTATAGAGTGTAGAGTGTAGAGTGTAGGGTGTAGGGTGTAGGGTATAGAGTGTAGGGTATAGAGTGTAGGGTATAGAGTGTAGGGTATAAAGTGTAGGGTGTAGGGTATAGAGTGTAGGGTATAGAGTGCAGGTTGTAGAGTGTAGGGTATAGAGTGTATGGTATAGGGTGTAGGGTATAAAGTGTAGGGTATAGATTGTAGGGTATAGAGTGTAGGGTATAGAGTGTAGGGTATAGAGTGTAGGCTATAGAGTGCAGAGTATATAGTGTAGAGTGTAGGGTATAGAGTGTAGGGTATAGAGTGTAGGGTATAGAGTGTGGAGTATAGAGTGTAGGGTATAGAATGTAGAGTGTAGAGTGTAGGGTGTAGAGTGCAAAGTGTAGGGTATAGAGTGTAAGATATAGAGTGTAGTGTATAGAGTGTATGTTATAGAGTGTAGGGTATAGAGTGTAGAGTTTAGGGTATAGAGTGTAGTGTATAGATTGTATGGTATAGAGTGTATGGTATAGAGTGTAGAGTGTAGGGTATAGAGTGTAGGGTATAGAGTGTAGGGTATAGAGTGTAGGGTGTAGAGTGTAGGGTATAGAGTGTAGGGTATAGAGTGTAGGGTATAGAGTGTAGGTTATAGAGTGTAGCGTATAGAGCGTAGGGTGTAGGGTATAGAGTGTAGGGTATAGAGTGTAGGGTATAGAGTGTAGGGTATAGAGTGTATGGTATAGAGTGTAGGGTATAGAGTGTAGAGTGTAGGGTATAGAGTTTAGAGTGTAGGGTATAGAGTGTAGGGTATAGAGTGTAAGGTATATAGTGTAGAGTGTAGGGTATAGAGTGTAGGGTATAGAGTTTAGAGTGTAGGGTATAGAGTGTAGGGTATAGAGTGTAAGGTATATAGTGTAGAGTGTAGGGTATAGAGTGTAGGGTATAGAGTGTAGGGTATAGAGTGTAGGGTAAAGAGTGTAGAGTGTAGGGTACAGAGTGCAGGGTGTAGAGTGTAGGGTATAGAGTGTAGAGTGTAGGGTGTAGAGTGTAGAGTGTAGGGTGTAGAGTGTAGGGTGTAGGGTATAGAGTGTAGGGTATAGAGTGTAGGGTATAGAGTGTAGGGTGTAGAGTGTAGGGTGTAGAGTGTAGGGTATAGAGTGTAGGGTATAGAGTGTAGGTTATAGAGTGTAGAGTGTAGTGATTAAAGTGTAGGGTATAGAGTGTAGGGTATAGAGTGTAGGGTACAGAGTGCAGGGTGTAGAGTGTAGGGTATAGAGTGTAGCGTGTAGAGTGTAGGGTGTAGAGTGTAGGGTGTAGAGTGTAGGGTGTAGGGTATAGAGTGTAGGGTATAGAGTGTAGGGTATAGAGTGTAGGGTGTAGAGTGTAGGGTGTAGAGTGTAGGGTATAGAGTGTAGGGTATAGAGTGTAGGTTATAGAGTGTAGGGTGTAGGGATTAGAGTGTAGGGATTAGAGTGTAGGGTGTAGAGTGTAGGGTGTAGAGTGTAGGGTATAGAGTGTAGGGTATAGAGTGTAGGGTATAGAGTGTAGAGTGTAGGGATTAGAGTGTAGTGATTAAAGTGTAGGGTATAGAGTGTAGGGTATAGAGTGTAGGGTATAGAGTGTAGGGTATAGAGTGTAGGGTATAGAGTGTAGGGAATAGAGTGTAGAGTGTAGGGTGTAGAATGTAAAGTGTAGGGTATAGAGTGTAAGGTATAGAGTGTAGTGTATAGAGTGTATGTTATAGAGTGTAGGGTATAGAGTGTAGAGTGTAGGGTATAGAGTGTAGGGTATAGAGTGTAGGGTATAGAGTGTAGGGTATAGAGTGTATAGTGTAGGGTATAGAGTGTAGGGTATAGAGTGTATGGTATAGAGTGTAGGGTATAAAGTGTAGAGTGTAGGGTATAGAGTGTATGGTATAGAGTGTAGGGTATAAAGTGTAGAGTGTAGGGTATAGAGTGTAGGGTATAGAGTGTAGGCTATAGAGTATAGAGTTTAGAGTGTAGGGTATAGAATGTAGAGTGTAGGGTGTAGAGTGTAAAGTGTAGGGTATAGAGTGTAGGATATAGAGTGTAGAGTGTAGGGTATAGAGTGTAGGGTATACAGTGTATGGTATAGAGTGTAGGATATAGAGTGTAGAGTGTAGGGTATAGAGTGTAGGGTATAGAGTGTAGGGTATAGAGTGTAGGGTATAGATTGTAGGGTATAGGGTATAGGGTATAGAGTGTATGGTGTAGAGTGTAGGGTATAGAGTGTAGGGTGTAGGGTGTAGAGTGGTGTAGAGTGGTGTAGAGTGTAGGATGTAGAGTGTATGGTATAGAGTGTAGGGTATAGAGTATAGCGTGTATGGTATAGAGTGTAGTGTATAGAGTGTAGGGTATAGGGTATAGAGTGTAGGGTATAGAGTGTAGGGTATAGATTTTAGAATGTAGGGTATAGAGTGTAAGGTATAGAGTGTAGGGTGTGGAGTGTAGGGTATAGAGTGTAGGGTATAGAGTGTATGGTATAGAGTGTAGGGTATAGAGTGTATGGTATAGAGTGTAGAGTGTAGAGTATAGAGTGTATTTTATAGAGTGTAGGGCATAGAGTGTAGGGTATAGAGTGTAGAGTGTAGGGTATAGAGTGTAGGGTATAGAGTGTAGAGTGTAGGGTATAGAGTGTAGGGATTAGAGTGTAGGGATTAGAGTGTAGGGTATAGAGTGTAGAGTGTAGAGTATAGAGTGTGGGGTATAGAGTGTAGGGATTAGAGTGTAGGGATTAGAGTGTAGGGATTAGAGTGTAGGGTATAGAGTGTAGGGTATAGAGTGTAGGGTATAGAGTGTAGGGTATAGTGTGTATGGTATAGAGTGTAGGGTATAACGTGTAGAGTGTATGGTATAGAGTGTAGGGTATAGAGTGTAAAGTGTAGGGTATAGAGTGTATGGTATAGAGTGTAGGGTGTAGAGTGTATGGTATAGAGTGTAGGGTATAGAGTGTAGAGTGTAGGGTATAGAGTGTAGGATATAGAGTGTAGGGTATAGAGTGTAGGGTATAGAGTGTAGGGTACAGAGTGTAGAGTGTAGGGTATAGAGTGTAGGGTACAGAGTGCAGGGTGTAGAGTGTAGGGTATAGAGTGTATAGTGTAGGGTATAGAGTGTAGGGTATAGAGTGTAGGGTGTAGAGTGTAGGGTGTAGAGTGTAGGGTGTAGAGTGTAGGGTGTAGAGTGTATGGTATAGAGTGTAGGGTATAGAGTGTAGAGTGTAGGGTATAGAGTGTAGGGTATAGAGTGTAGGGTATAGAGTGTAGGGTATAGAGTGTTGGGTGTAGAGTGTAGGGTATAGAGTGTAGAGTTTAGGGTAGAGAATGTGGGGCATAGAGTGTATGGTATACAGTGTAGAGTGTAGGGTATAGAGTGTATAGTGTAGGGTATAGAGTGTAGGGTATAGAGTGTATGGTATAGAGTGTAGGGTATAAAGTGTAGAGTGTAGGGTATAGAGTGTATGGTATAGAGTGTAGGGTATAAAGTGTAGAGTGTAGGGTATAGAGTGTAGGGTATAGAGTGTAGGGTATAGAGTGTAGGGTATAGAGTGTAGGGTAAAGAGTGCAGGGTGTAGAGTGTAGGGTATAGAGTGTAGAGTGTAGAGTGTAGGGTGTAGAGTGTAGGGTATAGAGTGTAGGGTATAGAGTGTAGGGTATAGAGTGTAGGGTATAAAGTGTAGGGTGTAGGGTATAGAGTGTAGGGTATAGAGTGCAGGTTGTAGAGTGTAGGGTATAGAGTGTATGATATAGGGTGTAGGGTATAAAGTGTAGGGTATAGAGTGTAGGGTATAGCGTGTACGGTATAGAGTGTAGGGTATAGAGTGTAGGGTATAGAGTGTAGGCTATAGAGTGTAGAGTATATAGTGTAGAGTGTAGGGTATAGAGTGTAGGGTATAGGGTGTAGGGTATAGAGTGTGGAGTATAGAGTGTAGGGTATAGGATGTAGAGTGTAGAGTGTAGGGTGTAGAGTGCAAAGTGTAGGGTATAGAGTGTAAGATATAGAGTGTAGTGTATAGAGTGTATGTTATAGAGTGTAGGGTATAGAGTGTAGAGTTTAGGGTATAGAGTGTAGTGTATAGATTGTATGGTATAGAGTGTATGGTATAGAGTGTAGAGTGTAGGGTATAGAGTGTAGGGTATAGAGTGTAGGGTATAGAGTGTAGGGTGTAGAGTGTAGGGTATAGAGTGTAGGGTATAGAGTGTAGGGTATAGAGTGTAGGTTACAGAGTGTAGCGTATAGAGCGTAGGGTGTAGGGTATAGAGTGTAGGGTATAGAGTGTAGGGTATAGAGTGTAGGGTATAGAGTGTAGGGTATAGAGTGTATGGTATAGAGCTTAGGGTGTAGAGTGTAGGGTATAGAATGTAGAGTTTAGGGTAGAGAGTGTGGGGCATAGAGTGTATGGTATACAGTGTAGAGTGTAGGGTATAGAGTGTATAGTGTAGGGTATAGAGTGTAGGGTATAGAGTGTATGGTATAGAGTGTAGGGTATAAAGTGTAGAGTGTAGGGTATAGAGTGTATGGTATAGAGTGTAGGGTATAAAGTGTAGAGTGTAGGGTATAGAGTGTAGGGTATAGAGTGTAGGCTATAGAGTGTAGAGTTTAGAGTGTAGGGTATAGAATGTAGAGTGTAGGGTGTAGAGTGTAAAGTGTAGGGTATAGAGTGTAGGATATAGAGTGTAGAGTGTAGGGTATAGAGTGTAGGGTTACAGTGTATGGTATAGAGTGTAGGGTATAGAGTGTAGAGTGTAGGGTATAGAGTGTAGGGTATAGAGTGTAGGGTATAGAGTGTAGGGTATAGATTGTAGGGTATAGGGTATAAAGTGTATGGTGTAGAGTGTAGGGTATAGAGTGTAGGGTGTAGGGTGTAGAGTGTGGGGTGTAGAGTGGTGTAGAGTGTAGGATGTAGAGTGTATGGTATAGAGTGTAGGGTATAGAGTATAGCGTGTATGGTATAGAGTGTAGTGTATAGAGTGTAGGGTATAGGATATAGAGTGTAGGGTATAGAGTGTAGGGTATATATTTTAGAGTGTAGGGTATAGAGTGTAAGGTATAGAGTGTAGGGTGTGGAGTGTAGGGTATAGAGTGTAGGGTATAGAGTGTATGCTATAGAGTGTAGGGTATAGAGTGTAGAGTGTAGGGTATAGAGTGTAGGGTATAGAGTGTAGAGTGTAGGGTATAGAGTGTAGGGTATAGAGTGTAGAGTGTAGGGATTAGAGTGTAGGGATTAGAGTGTAGGGTATAGAGTGTAGAGTGTAGAGTATAGAGTGTAGGGTATAGAGTGTAGGGATTAGAGTGTAGGGATTAGAGTGTAGGGATTAGAGTGTAGGGATTAGAGTGTAGGGTATAGAGTGTAGGGTATAGAGTGTAGGGTATAGAGTGTAGGGTATAGTGTGTATGGTATAGAGTGTAGGGTATAAAGTGTAGAGTGTATGGTATAGAGTGTAGGGTATAGAGTGTAAAGTGTAGGGTATAGAGTGTATGGTATAGAGTGTAGGGTGTAGAGTGTATGGTATAGAGTGTAGGGTATAGAGTGTAGAGTGTAGGGTATAGAGTGTAGGGTATAGAGTGTAGGGTATAGAGTGTAGAGTGTAGGGTATAGAGTTTAGGGTATAGTGTGTTATAGAGTGTAGGGTATAGAGTGTAGGGTATAGAGTGTAGAGTGTAGGGTATAGAGCTTAGGGTATAGTGTGTAGGGTATATAGTGTAGAGTGTAGTTTATAGAGTGTAGAGTGCAGGGTGTAGAGTGTAGGGTATAGAGTGTAGAGTGTAGGGTATAGAGTTTAGGGTATAGTGTGTAGGGTATATAGTGTAGAGTGTAGGGTATAGAGTGTAGGGTATAGAGTGTAGGGTGTAGGGTATAGAGTGTAGGGTATAGAGCTTAGGGTGTAGAGTGTAGGGTATAGAGTGTAGAGTTTAGGGTATAGAGTGTGGGGCATAGAGTGTATGGTATACAGTGTAGAGTGTAGGGTATAGAGTGTATAGTGTAGGGTATAGAGTGTAGCGTATAGAGCGTAGGGTGTAGGGTATAGAGTGTAGGGTATAGAGTGTAGGGTATAGAGTGTAGGGTATAGAGTGTAGGGTATAGAGCTTAGGGTGTAGAGTGTAGGGTATAGAGTGTAGAGTTTAGGGTATAGAGTGTGGGGCATAGAGTGTATGGTGTACAGTGTAGAGTGTAGGGTATAGAGTGTATAGTGTAGGGTATAGAGTGTAGGGTATAGAGTGTATAGTGTAGGGTATAGAGTGTAGGGTATAGAGTGTAGGGTATAGAGTGTATGGTATAGAGTGTAGGGTATAAAGTGTAGAGTGTAGGGTATAGAGTGTAGGGTATAGAGTGTATGGTATAGAGTGTAGAGTGTAGGGTATAGAGTGTAGGGTATAGAGTGTAGAGTGTAGGGATTAGAGTGTAGGGTATAGAGTGTAGGGTATAGAGTGTAGAGTGTAGGGTATAGAGTGTAGGGTATAGAGTGTAGAGTGTAGGGTATAGAGTGTAAGGTATAGAGTGTAGGGTGTGGAGTGTAGGGTATAGAGTGTAGGGTATAGAGTGTATGCTATAGAGTGTAGGGTATAGAGTGTAGAGTGTAGGGTATAGAGTGTAGGGTATAGAGTGTAGAGTGTAGGGTATAGAGTGTAGGGTATAGAGTGTAGAGTGTAGGGATTAGAGTGTAGGGATTAGAGTGTAGGGTATAGAGTGTAGAGTGTAGAGTATAGAGTGTAGGGTATAGAGTGTAGGGATTAGAGTGTAGGGATTAGAGTGTAGGGATTAGAGTGTAGGGATTAGAGTGTAGGGTATAGAGTGTAGGGTATAGAGTGTAGGGTATAGAGTGTAGGGTATAGTGTGTATGGTATAGAGTGTAGGGTATAAAGTGTAGAGTGTATGGTATAGAGTGTAGGGTATAGAGTGTAAAGTGTAGGGTATAGAGTGTATGGTATAGAGTGTAGGGTGTAGAGTGTATGGTATAGAGTGTAGGGTATAGAGTGTAGAGTGTAGGGTATAGAGTGTAGGGTATAGAGTGTAGGGTATAGAGTGTAGAGTGTAGGGTATAGAGTTTAGGGTATAGTGTGTTATAGAGTGTAGGGTATAGAGTGTAGGGTATAGAGTGTAGAGTGTAGGGTATAGAGTTTAGGGTATAGTGTGTAGGGTATATAGTGTAGAGTGTAGGGTATAGAGTGTAGAGTGCAGGGTGTAGAGTGTAGGGTATAGAGTGTAGAGTGTAGGGTATAGAGTTTAGGGTATAGTGTGTAGGGTATATAGTGTAGAGTGTAGGGTATAGAGTGTAGAGTGTAGGGTATAGAGTGTAGGGTATAGAGTGTAGCGTATAGAGCGTAGGGTGTAGGGTATAGAGTGTAGGGTATAGAGTGTAGGGTGTAGGGTATAGAGTGTAGGGTATAGAGCTTAGGGTGTAGAGTGTAGGGTATAGAGTGTAGAGTTTAGGGTATAGAGTGTGGGGCATAGAGTGTATGGTATACAGTGTAGAGTGTAGGGTATAGAGTGTATAGTGTAGGGTATAGAGTGTAGCGTATAGAGCGTAGGGTGTAGGGTATAGAGTGTAGGGTATAGAGTGTAGGGTATAGAGTGTAGGGTATAGAGTGTAGGGTATAGAGCTTAGGGTGTAGAGTGTAGGGTATAGAGTGTAGAGTTTAGGGTATAGAGTGTGGGGCATAGAGTGTATGGTGTACAGTGTAGAGTGTAGGGTATAGAGTGTATAGTGTAGGGTATAGAGTGTAGGGTATAGAGTGTATAGTGTAGGGTATAGAGTGTAGGGTATAGAGTGTAGGGTATAGAGTGTATGGTATAGAGTGTAGGGTATAAAGTGTAGAGTGTAGGGTATAGAGTGTAGGGTATAGAGTGTATGGTATAGAGTGTAGAGTGTAGGGTATAGAGTGTAGGGTATAGAGTGTAGAGTGTAGGGATTAGAGTGTAGGGTATAGAGTGTAGGGTATAGAGTGTAGAGTGTAGGGTATAGAGTGTAGGGTATAGAGTGTAGAGTGTAGGGTATAGAGTGTAGGGTATAGAGTGTAGGGTGTAGGATATAGAGTGTAGGCTATAGAGTGTAGGCTATAGAGTGTAGGCTATAGAGTGTAGAGTATAGAGTGTAGGGTATAGAGTGTAGGGTATAGAATGTAGAGTGTAAAGTGTAGGGTATAGAGTGTAGTGTATAGAGTGTATGTTATAGAGTGTAGGGTATAGAGTGTAGAGTGTAAGGTATAGAGTGTAGTGTATAGAGTGTATGTTATAGAGTGTAGGGTGTAGAGTGTAGAGTGTAGGGTATAGAGTGTAGGGTATAGAGTGTAGGGTATAGAGTGTAGGGTATAGAGTGTAGGGTATACAGTGTATGGTATAGAGTGTAGGGTATAGAGTGTAGATTGTAGGGTATAGAGTGTAGGGTATAGAGTGTGGGGTATAGAGTGTAGGGTATAGATTGTAGGGTATAGGGTATAGAGTGTATGGTGTAGAGTGTAAGGTATAGAGTGCATAGTGTAGGGTATAGAGTGTAAGGTATAGAGTGTAGATTATAGAGTGTATGGTATAGAGTGTAGGGTATAGAGTGTAGTGTATAGTGTGTAGTGTATAGAGTGTAGGGTATAGAGTGTAGGGTATAGAGTGTAGAGTGTAGGGTATAGAGTGTATGCTGTAGAGTGTATGGTGTAGAGTGTATGGTATAGAGTGTAGAGTGTAGAGTGTACGGTATAGAGTGTAGGGTATAGAGTGTAGGGTATAGAGTGTATGTTATAGGGTATAGAGTGTAGAGTGTAGGGTATAGAGTTTAGAGTGTAGGGTATAGAGTGTAGGGTATAGAGTGTAAGGTATAGAGTGTAGGGTGTAGAGTGTAGGGTATAGAGTGTAGGGTATAGAGTGTATGGTATAGAGTGTATGGTATAGAGTGTAGGGTATAGAGTGTAGAGTGTAGGGTATAGAGCTTAGGGTGTAGAGTGTAGGGTATAGAGTGTAGAGTTTAGGGTATAGAGTGTGGGGCATAGAGTGTATGGTATACAGTGTAGAGTGTAGGGTATAGAGTGTATAGTGTAGGGTATAGAGTGTAGGGTATAGAGTGTAGGGTATAGAGTGTAGGGATTAGAGTGTAGGGTATAGAGTGTAGAGTGTAGGGTATAGAGTGTAGGGTATAGAGTGTAGAGTGTAGGGTATAGTGTGTAGGGTATAGAGTGTAGGGTGTAGGATATAGAGTGTAGGCTATAGAGTGTAGGCTATATAGTGTAGGCTATAGAGTGTAGAGTATAGAGTGTAGGGTATAGAGTGTAGGGTATAGAATGTAGAGTGTAAAGTGTAGGGTATAGAGTGTAGTGTATAGAGTGTATGTTATAGAGTGTAGGGTATAGAGTGTAGAGTGTAAGGTATAGAGTGTAGTGTATAGAGTGTATGTTATAGAGTGTAGGGTGTAGAGTGTAGGGTATAGAGTGTAGGGTATAGAGTGTAGGGTATAGAGTGTAGGGTATACAGTGTATGGTATAGAGTGTAGGGTATAGAGTGTAGGGTGTAGGATATAGAGTGTAGGCTATAGAGTGTAGGCTATATAGTGTAGGCTATAGAGTGTAGAGTATAGAGTGTAGGGTATAGAGTGTAGGGTATAGAATGTAGAGTGTAAAGTGTAGGGTATAGAGTGTAGGGTATACAGTGTATGGTATAGCGTTTAGGGTATAGAGTGTAGAGTGTAGGGTATAGAGTGTAGGGTATAGAGTGTGGGGTATAGAGTGTAGGGTAGAGATTGTAGGGTATAGGGTATAGAGTGTATGGTGTAGAGTGTAAGGTATAGAGTGTATAGTGTAGGGTATAGTGTGTAGGGTATAGAGTGTAGGTTATAGAGTGTAGGGTGTAGAGTGTAGGGTATAGAGTGTATGGTATAGAGTGTAGGGTGTAGAGTGTATGGTATAGAGTGTAGGGTATAGAGTGTAGTGTATAGAGTGTAGTGTATAGAGTGTAGGGTATAGAGTGTAGGGTATAGAGTGTAGAGTGTAGGGTATAGAGTGTATGCTGTAGAGTGTATGGTGTAGAGTGTATGGTATAGAGTGTAGGGTATAGAGTGTAGAGTGTACAGTATAGAGTGTAGGGTATAGAGTGTAGGGTATAGAGTGTATGTTATAGGGTTTAGAGTGTAAAGTGTAGGGTATAGAGTTTAGAGTGTAGGGTATAGAGTGTAGGGTATAGAGTGTAAGGTATAGAGTGTAGGGTGTAGAGTGTAGGGTATAGAGTGTAGGGTATAGAGTGTATGGTATAGAGTGTAGGGTATAGAGTGTATGGTATAGAGTGTAGGGTATAGAGTGTAGATTGTAGGGATTAGAGTGTAGGGTATAGAGTGTAGAGTGTAGGGTATAGAGTGTAGAGTGTAGGGATTAGATTGTAGGGTATAGAGTGTAGGGTATAGAGTATATGGTATATAGTGTAGGGTATACAGTGTAGAGTGTATGGTATAGAGTGTAGGGTATAAAGTGTAGAGTGTAGGGTATAGAGTGTATGGTATAGAGTGTAGGGTGTAGAGTGTATGGTATAGAGTGTAGAGTGTAGGGTATAGAGTGTAGGGTATAGAGTGTAGGGTATAGAGTGTAGAGTGTAGGGTATAGAGTGTAGGGTACAGAGTGCAGAGTGTAGGGTATAGAGTGTAGGGTATATAGTGTAGAGTGTAGGGTATAGAGTGTAAAGTGTAGGGTATAGAGTGTAGGGTATAGAGTGTAGGGTGTAGAGTGTAGAGTGTAGGGTATAGAGTGTAGGGTATAGAGTGTAGGCTATAGAGTGTAGGGTATAGAGTGTAGAGTGTAGGGTATAGAGTGTAGGGTATAGAGTGTAGGGTATAGAGTGTAGGGTATAGAGTGTAGGGTATAGAGTGTAGAGTGTAGGGTATACTGTAGGGTATAGAGTGTAGGGTATAGAGTGTAGGGTATAGAGTTTAGAGTGTAGGGTATAGAGTGTAGGGTATAGAGTGTAAGGTATAGAGTGTAGAGTGTAGGGTATAGAGTGTAGGGTATAGAGTGTAGGGTATAGAGTGTAGGGTATAGAGTGTAGGGTATAGAGTGTAGAGTGTAGGGTACAGAGTGCAGGGTGTAGAGGGTAGGGTATAGAGTGTAGAGTGTAGGTTGTAGAGTGTAGGGTATAGAGTGTAGGGTGTAGAGTGTAGGGTGTAGGGTATAGAGTGTAGGGTATAGAGTGTAGGGTATAGAGTGTAGGGTGTAGAGTGTAGAGTGTAGGGTGTAGAGTGTAGGGTATAGAGTGTAGGGTATAGAGTGTAGGGTATAGAGTGTAGGGTGTAGGGATTAGAGTGTAGGGTGTAGAGTGTATGGTATAGAGTGTAGGGTATAGAGTGTAGGGTATAGAGTGTAGGGTATAGAGTGTATGTTATAGAGTGTAGGGTATAGAGTGTAGAGTGTAGGGTATAGAGTTTAGAGTGTAGGGTATAGAGTGTAGGGTATAGAGTGTAGGGTATAGAGTGTAGGGTATAGAGTGTAGGGTATAGGGTGTAGGGTATAGAGTGTAGGGTATAGAGTGTAGGGTAAAGAGTGTAGACTGTAGGGTATAGAGTGTAGGGTACAGAGTGTAGGGTGTAGAGTGTAGGGTGTAGAGTGTAGGGTGTAGAGTGTAGCGTATAGAGTGTAGGGTATAGAGTGCAGGGTATAGAGTGTAGGGTATAGAGTGTAGGGTGTAGAGTGTAGGGTGTAGAGTGTAGGGTATAGAGTGTAGGGTATAGAGTGTAGGGTATAGAGTGTAGGGTATAGATTGTAGGGTATAGGGTATAGAGTGTATGGTGTAGAGTGTAAGGTATAGAGTGTATAGTGTAGGGTATAGAGTGTAGGGTATAGAGTGTAGGTTATAGAGTGTAGGGTATAGAGTGTAGAGTGTAGGGTATAGAGTGTATGGTATAGAGTGTAGGGTGTAGAGTGTATGGTATAGAGTGTAGGGTATAGAGTGTAGTGTATAGAGTGTAGTGTATAGAGTGTAGGGTATAGAGTGTAGGGTATAGAGTGTAGAGTGTAGGGTATAGAGTGTATGCTGTAGAGTGTATGGTGTAGAGTGTATGGTATAGAGTGTAGGGTATAGAGTGTAGAGTGTACGGTATAGAGTGTAGGGTATAGAGTGTAGGGTATAGAGTGTATGTTATAGGGTATAGAGTGTAGAGTGTAGGGTATAGAGATTAGAGTGTAGGGTATAGAGTGTAGGGTATAGAGTGTAAGGTATAGAGTGTAGGGTGTAGAGTGTAGGGTATAGAGTGTAGGGTATAGAGTGTATGGTATAGAGTGTAGGGTATAGAGTGTAGGGTAAAAAGTGTAGAGTGTAGGGTACAGAGTGCAGGGTGTAGAGTGTAGGGTATAGAGTGTAGAGTGTAGAGTGTAGGGTGTAGAGTGTAGGGTATAGAGTGTAGGGTATAGAGTGTAGGGTATAGAGTGTAGGGTATAAAGTGTAGGGTGTAGGGTATAGAGTGTAGGGTATAGAGTGCAGGTTGTAGAGTGTAGGGTATAGAGTGTATGATATAGGGTGTAGGGTATAAAGTGTAGGGTATAGAGTGTAGGGTATAGCGTGTACGGTATAGAGTGTAGGGTATAGAGTGTAGGGTATAGAGTGTAGGCTATAAAGTGTAGAGTATAGAGTGTAGAGTGTAGGGTATAGAGTGTAGGGTATAAAGTGTAGGGTGTAGGGTATAGAGTGTAGGGTATAGAGTGCAGGTTGTAGAGTGTAGGGTATAGAGTGTATGATATAGGGTGTAGGGTATAAAGTGTAGGGTATAGAGTGTAGGGTATAGCGTGTACGGTATAGAGTGTAGGGTATAGAGTGTAGGGTATAGAGTGTAGGCTATAAAGTGTAGAGTATATAGTGTAGAGTGTAGGGTATAGAGTGTAGGGTATAGGGTGTAGGGTATAGAGTGTGGAGTATAGAGTGTAGGGTATAGGATGTAGAGTGTAGAGTGTAGGGTGTAGAGTGCAAAGTGTAGGGTATAGAGTGTAAGATATAGAGTGTAGTGTATAGAGTGTATGTTATAGAGTGTAGGGTATAGAGTGTAGAGTTTAGGGTATAGAGTGTAGTGTATAGATTGTATGGTATAGAGTGTATGGTATAGAGTGTAGAGTGTAGGGTATAGAGTGTAGGGTATAGAGTGTAGGGTATAGAGTGTAGGGTGTAGAGTGTAGGGTATAGAGTGTAGGGTATAGAGTGTAGGGTATAGAGTGTAGGTTACAGAGTGTAGCGTATAGAGCGTAGGGTGTAGGGTATAGAGTGTAGGGTATAGAGTGTAGGGTATAGAGTGTAGGGTATAGAGTGTAGGGTATAGAGTGTATGGTATAGAGCTTAGGGTGTAGAGTGTATGGTATAGAATGTAGAGTTTAGGGTAGAGAGTGTGGGGCATAGAGTGTATGGTATACAGTGTAGAGTGTAGGGTATAGAGTGTATAGTGTAGGGTATAGAGTGTAGGGTATAGAGTGTATGGTATAGAGTGTAGGGTATAAAGTGTAGAGTGTAGGGTATAGAGTGTATGGTATAGAGTGTAGGGTATAAAGTGTAGAGTGTAGGGTATAGAGTGTAGGGTATAGAGTGTAGGCTATAGAGTGTAGAGTTTAGAGTGTAGGGTATAGAATGTAGAGTGTAGGGTGTAGAGTGTAAAGTGTAGGGTATAGAGTGTAGGATATAGAGTGTAGAGTGTAGGGTATAGAGTGTAGGGTTACAGTGTATGGTATAGAGTGTAGGGTATAGAGTGTAGAGTGTAGGGTATAGAGTGTAGGGTATAGAGTGTAGGGTATAGAGTGTAGGGTATAGATTGTAGGGTATAGGGTATAAAGTGTATGGTGTAGAGTGTAGGGTATAGAGTGTAGGGTGTAGGGTGTAGAGTGTGGGGTGTAGAGTGGTGTAGAGTGTAGGATGTAGAGTGTATGGTATAGAGTGTAGGGTATAGAGTATAGCGTGTATGGTATAGAGTGTAGTGTATAGAGTGTAGGGTATAGGATATAGAGTGTAGGGTATAGAGTGTAGGGTATATATTTTAGAGTGTAGGGTATAGAGTGTAAGGTATAGAGTGTAGGGTGTGGAGTGTAGGGTATAGAGTGTAGGGTATAGAGTGTATGCTATAGAGTGTAGGGTATAGAGTGTAGAGTGTAGGGTATAGAGTGTAGGGTATAGAGTGTAGAGTGTAGGGTATAGAGTGTAGGGTATAGAGTGTAGAGTGTAGGGATTAGAGTGTAGGGATTAGAGTGTAGGGTATAGAGTGTAGAGTGTAGAGTATAGAGTGTAGGGTATAGAGTGTAGGGATTAGAGTGTAGGGATTAGAGTGTAGGGATTAGAGTGTAGGGATTAGAGTGTAGGGTATAGAGTGTAGGGTATAGAGTGTAGGGTATAGAGTGTAGGGTATAGTGTGTATGGTATAGAGTGTAGGGTATAAAGTGTAGAGTGTATGGTATAGAGTGTAGGGTATAGAGTGTAAAGTGTAGGGTATAGAGTGTATGGTATAGAGTGTAGGGTGTAGAGTGTATGGTATAGAGTGTAGGGTATAGAGTGTAGAGTGTAGGGTATAGAGTGTAGGGTATAGAGTGTAGGGTATAGAGTGTAGAGTGTAGGGTATAGAGTTTAGGGTATAGTGTGTTATAGAGTGTAGGGTATAGAGTGTAGGGTATAGAGTGTAGAGTGTAGGGTATAGAGTTTAGGGTATAGTGTGTAGGGTATATAGTGTAGAGTGTAGGGTATAGAGTGTAGAGTGCAGGGTGTAGAGTGTAGGGTATAGAGTGTAGAGTGTAGGGTATAGAGTTTAGGGTATAGTGTGTAGGGTATATAGTGTAGAGTGTAGGGTATAGAGTGTAGAGTGTAGGGTATAGAGTGTAGGGTATAGAGTGTAGCGTATAGAGCGTAGGGTGTAGGGTATAGAGTGTAGGGTATAGAGTGTAGGGTGTAGGGTATAGAGTGTAGGGTATAGAGCTTAGGGTGTAGAGTGTAGGGTATAGAGTGTAGAGTTTAGGGTATAGAGTGTGGGGCATAGAGTGTATGGTATACAGTGTAGAGTGTAGGGTATAGAGTGTATAGTGTAGGGTATAGAGTGTAGCGTATAGAGCGTAGGGTGTAGGGTATAGAGTGTAGGGTATAGAGTGTAGGGTATAGAGTGTAGGGTATAGAGTGTAGGGTATAGAGCTTAGGGTGTAGAGTGTAGGGTATAGAGTGTAGAGTTTAGGGTATAGAGTGTGGGGCATAGAGTGTATGGTGTACAGTGTAGAGTGTAGGGTATAGAGTGTATAGTGTAGGGTATAGAGTGTAGGGTATAGAGTGTAGGGTATAGAGTGTATGGTATAGAGTGTAGGGTATAAAGTGTAGAGTGTAGGGTATAGAGTGTAGGGTATAGAGTGTATGGTATAGAGTGTAGAGTGTAGGGTATAGAGTGTAGGGTATAGAGTGTAGAGTGTAGGGATTAGAGTGTAGGGTATAGAGTGTAGGGTATAGAGTGTAGAGTGTAGGGTATAGAGTGTAGGGAATAGAGTGTAGAGTGTAGGGTATAGAGTGTAGGGTATAGAGTGTAGGGTGTAGGATATAGAGTGTAGGCTATAGAGTGTAGGCTATAGAGTGTAGGCTATAGAGTGTAGAGTATAGAGTGTAGGGTATAGAGTGTAGGGTATAGAATGTAGAGTGTAAAGTGTAGGGTATAGAGTGTAGTGTATAGAGTGTATGTTATAGAGTGTAGGGTATAGAGTGTAGAGTGTAAGGTATAGAGTGTAGTGTATAGAGTGTATGTTATAGAGTGTAGGGTGTAGAGTGTAGAGTGTAGGGTATAGAGTGTAGGGTATAGAGTGTAGGGTATAGAGTGTAGGGTATAGAGTGTAGGGTATACAGTGTATGGTATAGAGTGTAGGGTATAGAGTGTAGATTGTAGGGTATAGAGTGTAGGGTATAGAGTGTGGGGTATAGAGTGTAGGGTATAGATTGTAGGGTATAGGGTATAGAGTGTATGGTGTAGAGTGTAAGGTATAGAGTGCATAGTGTAGGGTATAGAGTGTAAGGTATAGAGTGTAGATTATAGAGTGTATGGTATAGAGTGTAGGGTATAGAGTGTAGTGTATAGAGTGTAGTGTATAGAGTGTAGGGTATAGAGTGTAGGGTATAGAGTGTAGAGTGTAGGGTATAGAGTGTATGCTGTAGAGTGTATGGTGTAGGGTGTATGGTATAGAGTGTAGAGTGTAGAGTGTACGGTATAGAGTGTAGGGTATAGAGTGTAGGGTATAGAGTGTATGTTATAGGGTATAGAGTGTAGAGTGTAGGGTATAGAGTTTAGAGTGTAGGGTATAGAGTGTAGGGTATAGAGTGTAAGGTATAGAGTGTAGGGTGTAGAGTGTAGGGTATAGAGTGTAGGGTATAGAGTGTATGGTATAGAGTGTATGGTATAGAGTGTAGGGTATAGAGTGTAGAGTGTAGGGTATAGAGCTTAGGGTGTAGAGTGTAGGGTATAGAGTGTATGGTATACAGTGTAGAGTGTAGGGTATAGAGTGTATAGTGTAGGGTATAGAGTGTAGGGTATAGAGTGTAGGGTATAGAGTGTAGGGATTAGAGTGTAGGGTATAGAGTGTAGAGTGTAGGGTATAGAGTGTAGGGTATAGAGTGTAGAGTGTAGGCTATAGTGTGTAGGGTATAGAGTGTAGGGTGTAGGATATAGAGTGTAGGCTATAGAGTGTAGGCTATATAGTGTAGGCTATAGAGTGTAGAGTATAGAGTGTAGGGTATAGAGTGTAGGGTATAGAATGTAGAGTGTAAAGTGTAGGGTATAGAGTGTAGTGTATAGAGTGTATGTTATAGAGTGTAGGGTATAGAGTGTAGAGTGTAAGGTATAGAGTGTAGTGTATAGAGTGTATGTTATAGAGTGTAGGGTGTAGAGTGTAGGGTATAGAGTGTAGGGTATAGAGTGTAGGGTATAGAGTGTAGGGTATACAGTGTATGGTATAGAGTGTAGGGTATAGAGTGTAGGGTGTAGGATATAGAGTGTAGGCTATAGAGTGTAGGCTATATAGTGTAGGCTATAGAGTGTAGAGTATAGAGTGTAGGGTATAGAGTGTAGGGTATAGAATGTAGAGTGTAAAGTGTAGGGTATAGAGTGTAGGGTATACAGTGTATGGTATAGCGTTTAGGGTATAGAGTGTAGGGTATAGAGTGTAGGGTATAGAGTGTGGGGTATAGAGTGTAGGGTAGAGATTGTAGGGTATAGGGTATAGAGTGTATGGTGTAGAGTGTAAGGTATAGAGTGTATAGTGTAGGGTATAGTGTGTAGGGTATAGAGTGTAGGTTATAGAGTGTAGGGTGTAGAGTGTAGGGTATAGAGTGTATGGTATAGAGTGTAGGGTGTAGAGTGTATGGTATAGAGTGTAGGGTATAGAGTGTAGTGTATAGAGTGTAGTGTATAGAGTGTAGGGTATAGAGTGTAGGGTATAGAGTGTAGAGTGTACGGTATAGAGTGTATGCTGTAGAGTGTATGGTGTAGAGTGTATGGTATAGAGTGTAGGGTATAGAGTGTAGAGTGTACAGTATAGAGTGTAGGGTATAGAGTGTAGGGTATAGAGTGTATGTTATAGGGTTTAGAGTGTAAAGTGTAGGGTATAGAGTTTAGAGTGTAGGGTATAGAGTGTAGGGTATAGAGTGTAAGGTATAGAGTGTAGGGTGTAGAGTGTAGGGTATAGAGTGTAGGGTATAGAGTGTATGGTATAGAGTGTAGGGTATAGAGTGTATGGTATAGAGTGTAGGGTATAGAGTGTAGATTGTAGCGATTAGAGTGTAGGGTATAGAGTGTAGAGTGTAGGGTATAGAGTGTAGGGTATAGAGTGTAGAGTGTAGGGATTAGATTGTAGGGTATAGAGTGTAGGGTATAGAGTGTATGGTATATAGTGTAGGGTATACAGTGTAGAGTGTATGGTATAGAGTGTAGGGTATAAAGTGTAGAGTGTAGGGTATAGAGTGTATGGTATAGAGTGTAGGGTGTAGAGTGTATGGTATAGAGTGTAGAGTGTAGGGTATAGAGTGTAGGGTATAGAGTGTAGGGTATAGAGTGTAGAGTGTAGGGTATAGAGTGTAGGGTACAGAGTGCAGAGTGTAGGGTATAGAGTGTAGGGTATATAGTGTAGAGTGTAGGGTATAGAGTGTAAAGTGTAGGGTATAGAGTGTAGGGTATAGAGTGTAGGGTGTAGAGTGTAGAGTGTAGGGTATAGAGTGTAGGGTATAGAGTGTAGGGTATAGAGTGTAGGGTATAGAGTGTAGAGTGTAGGGTATAGAGTGTAGGGTATAGAGTGTAGGGTATAGAGTGTAGGGTATAGAGTGTAGGGTATAGAGTGTAGAGTGTAGGGTATACTGTAGGGTATAGAGTGTAGGGTATAGAGTGTAGGGTATAGAGTTTAGAGTGTAGGGTATAGAGTGTAGGGTATAGAGTGTAAGGTATAGAGTGTAGAGTGTAGGGTATAGAGTGTAGGGTATAGAGTGTAGGGTATAGAGTGTAGGGTATAGAGTGTAGGGTATAGAGTGTAGAGTGTAGGGTACAGAGTGCAGGGTGTAGAGGGTAGGGTATAGAGTGTAGAGTGTAGGTTGTAGAGTGTAGGGTATAGAGTGTAGGGTGTAGAGTGTAGGGTGTAGGGTATAGAGTGTAGGGTATAGAGTGTAGGGTATAGAGTGTAGGGTGTAGAGTGTAGAGTGTAGGGTGTAGAGTGTAGGGTATAGAGTGTAGGGTATAGAGTGTAGGGTATAGAGTGTAGGGTGTAGGGATTAGAGTGTAGGGTGTAGAGTGTATGGTATAGAGTGTAGGGTATAGAGTGTAGGGTATAGAGTGTAGGGTATAGAGTGTATGTTATAGAGTGTAGGGTATAGAGTGTAGAGTGTAGGGTATAGAGTTTAGAGTATAGGGTATAGAGTGTAGGGTATAGAGTGTAGGGTATAGAGTGTAGGGTATAGAGTGTAGGGTATAGGGTGTAGGGTATAGAGTGTAGGGTATAGAGTGTAGGGTAAAGAGTGTAGACTGTAGGGTATAGAGTGTAGGGTACAGAGTGTAGGGTGTAGAGTGTAGGGTGTAGAGTGTAGGGTGTAGAGTGTAGCGTATAGAGTGTAGGGTATAGAGTGCAGGGTATAGAGTGTAGGGTATAGAGTGTAGGGTGTAGAGTGTAGGGTGTAGAGTGTAGGGTATAGAGTGTAGGGTATAGAGTGTAGGGTATAGAGTGTAGGGTATAGATTGTAGGGTATAGGGTATAGAGTGTATGGTGTAGAGTGTAAGGTATAGAGTGTATAGTGTAGGGTATAGAGTGTAGGGTATAGAGTGTAGGTTATAGAGTGTAGGGTATAGAGTGTAGAGTGTAGGGTATAGAGTGTATGGTATAGAGTGTAGGGTGTAGAGTGTATGGTATAGAGTGTAGGGTATAGAGTGTAGTGTATAGAGTGTAGTGTATAGAGTGTAGGGTATAGAGTGTAGGGTATAGAGTGTAGAGTGTAGGGTATAGAGTGTATGCTGTAGAGTGTATGGTGTAGAGTGTATGGTATAGAGTGTAGGGTATAGAGTGTAGAGTGTACGGTATAGAGTGTAGGGTATAGAGTGTAGGGTATAGAGTGTATGTTATAGGGTATAGAGTGTAGAGTGTAGGGTATAGAGTTTAGAGTGTAGGGTATAGAGTGTAGGGTATAGAGTGTAAGGTATAGAGTGTAGGGTGTAGAGTGTAGGGTATAGAGTGTAGGGTATAGAGTGTATGGTATAGAGTGTAGGGTATAGAGTGTAGAGTGTAGGGTATAGAGTGTAGGGTATAGAGTGTGGGGTATAGAGTGTAGGGTATAGATTGTAGGGTATAGGGTATAGAGTGTATGGTGTAGAGTGTAAGGTATAGAGTGTATAGTGTAGGGTATAGAGTGTAGGGTATAGAGTGTAGGTTATAGAGTGTAGGGTATAGAGTGTAGAGTGTAGGGTATAGAGTGTATGGTATAGAGTGTAGGGTGTAGAGTGTATGGTATAGAGTGTAGGGTATAGAGTGTAGTGTATAGAGTGTAGTGTATAGAGTGTAGGGTATAGAGTGTAGGGTATAGAGTGTAGAGTGTAGGGTATAGAGTGTATGCTGTAGAGTGTATGGTGTAGAGTGTATGGTATAGAGTGTAGGGTAAAGAGTGTAGAGTGTACGGTTTAGAGTGTAGGGTATAGAGTGTAGGGTATAGAGTGTATGTTATAGGGTATAGAGTGTAGAGTGTAGGGTATAGAGTTTAGAGTGTAGGGTATAGAGTGTAGGGTATAGAGTGTAGGGTATAGAGTGTAAGGTATAGAGTGTAGGGTGTAGAGTGTAGGGTATAGAGTGTAGGGTATAGAGTGTATGGTATAGAGTGTAGGGTATAGCGTGTATGGTATAGAGTGTAGGGTATAGAGTGTAGAGTGTAGGGTATAGAGTGTAGGGTATAGAGTGTAGAGTGTAGGGTATAGAGTGTATTGTATAGAGTGTAGGGTGTAGAGTGTAGGGTGTAGAGTGTAGGGATTAGAGTGTAGGGTATAGAGTGTAGAGTGTAGGGTATAGAGTGTAGGGTATAGAGTGTAAAGTGTAGGTATTAGATTGTAGGGTATAGAGTGTAGGGTATAGAGTGTATGGTATAGAGTGTAGGGTATACAGTGTAGAGTGTATGGTATAGAGTGTAGGGTATAAAGTGTAGAGTGTAGGGTATAAAGTGTATGGTATAGAGTGTAGGGTGTAGAGTGTATGGTATAGAGTGTAGAGTGTAGGGTATAGAGTGTAGGGTATAGAGTGTAGGGTATAGAGTGTAGAGTGTAGGGTATAGAGTGTAGGGTACAGAGTGCAGAGTGTAGGGTATAGAGTGTAGGGTATATAGTGTAGAGTGTAGGGTATAGAGTGTAAAGTGTAGGGTATAGAGTGTAGGGTATAGAGTGTAGGGTATAGAGTGTAGGGTATAGAGTGTAGAGTGTAGGGTATAGAGTGTAGGGTATAGAGTGTAGGGTATAGAGTGTAGGGTATAGAGTGTAGGGTATAGAGTGTAGAGTGTAGGGTATAGAGTGTAGGGTATAGAGTGTAGGGTATAGAGTGTAGGGTATAGAGTTTAGAGTGTAGGGTATAGAGTGTAGGGTATAGAGTGTAGGGTATAGAGTGTAGGGTATCGAGTGTAGGGTATAGAGTGTAGGGTAAAGAGTGTAGAGTGTAGGGTACAGAGTGCAGGGTGTAGAGGGTAGGGTATAGAGTGTAGAGTGTAGGGTGTAGAGTGTAGGGTATAGAGTGTAGGGTGTAGAGTGTAGGGTGTAGGGTATAGAGTGTAGGGTATAGAGTGCAGGGCATAGAGTGTAGGGTGTAGAGTGTAGGGTATAGAGTGTAGGGTATAGAGTGTATGGTATAGAGTGTAGGGTATAGCGTGTATGGTATAGAGTGTAGGGTATAGAGTGTAGAGTGTAGGGTATAGAGTGTAGGGTATAGAGTGTATGGTATAGAGTGTAGGGTATAGCGTGTATGGTATAGAGTGTAGGGTATAGAGTGTAGAGTGTAGGGTATAGAGTGTAGGGTATAGAGTGTAGAGTGTAGGGTATAGAGTGTAGGGTATAGAGTGTAGGGTGTAGAGTGTAGGGTGTAGAGTGTAGGGATTAGATTGTAGGGTATAGAGTGTAGGGTATAGAGTGTAGAGTGTAGGGATTAGATTGTAGGGTATAGAGTGTAGGGTATAGAGTGTATGGTATAGAGTGTAGGGTATACAGTGTAGAGTGTATGGTATAGAGTGTAGGGTATAAAGTGTAGAGTGTAGGGTATAGAGTGTATGGTAGAGAGTGTAGGGTGTAGAGTGTATGGTATAGAGTGTAGAGTGTAGGGTATAGAGTGTAGGGTATAGAGTGTAGGGTATAGAGTGTAGAGTGTAGGGTATAGAGTGTAGGGTACAGAGTGCAGAGTGTAGGGTATAGAGTGTAGGGTATATAGTGTAGAGTGTAGGGTATAGAGTGTAAAGTGTAGGGTATAGAGTGTAGGGTATAGAGTGTAGGGTATAGAGTGTAGAGTGTAGGGTATAGAGTGTAGGGTATAGAGTGTAGGGTATAGAGTGTAGGGTATAGAGTGTAGAGTGTAGGGTATAGAGTGTAGGGTATAGAGTGTAGGGTATAGAGTGTAGGGTATAGAGTGTAGGGTATAGAGTGTAGAGTGTAGGGTATAGAGTGTAGGGTATAGAGTGTAGGGTATAGAGTTTAGAGTGTAGGGTATAGATTGTAGGGTATAGAGTGTAGGGTATAGAGTGTAGGGTATCGAGTATAGGGTATAGAGTGTAGGGTAAAGAGTGTAGAGTGTAGAGTACAGAGTGCAGGGTGTAGAGGGTAGGGTATAGAGTGTATAGTGTAGGGTGTAGAGTGTAGGGTATAGAGTGTAGGGTGTAGAGTGTAGGGTGTAGGGTATAGAGTGTAGGGTATAGAGTGCAGGGTATAGAGTGTAGGGTGTAGAGTGTAGAGTGTAGGGTGTAGAGTGTAGGGTATAGAGTGTAGGGTATAGAGTGTAGGGTATAGAGTGTAGGGTGTAGGGATTAGAGTGTAGGGTGTAGAGTGTATGGTATAGAGTGTAGGGTATAGAGTGTAGGGTATAGAGTGTATGTTATAGAGTGTAGGGTATAGAGTGTAGAGTGTAGGGTATAGAGTGTAGGGTATAGAGTGTGGGGTATAGAGTGTAGGGTATAGATTGTAGGGTATAGGGTATAGAGTGTATGGTGTAGAGTTTAAGGTATAGAGTGTATAGTGTAGGGTATAGAGTGTAGGGTATAGAGTGTAGGTTATAGAGTGTAGGGTATAGAGTGTAGAGTGTAGGGTATAGAGTGTATGGTATAGAGTGTAGGGTGTAGAGTGTATGGTATAGAGTGTAGGGTATAGAGTGTAGTGTATAGAGTGTAGTGTATAGAGTGTAGGGTATAGAGTGTAGGGTATAGAGTGTAGAGTGTAGGGTATAGAGTGTATGCTGTAGAGTGTATGGTGTAGAGTGTATGGTATAGAGTGTAGGGTATAGAGTGTAGAGTGTACGGTACAGAGTGTAGGGTATAGAGTGTAGGGTATAGAGTGTATGTTATAGGGTATAGAGTGTAGAATGTAGGGTATAGAGTTTAGAGTGTAGGGTATAGAGTGTAGGGTATAGAGTGTAGGGTATAGAGTGTAAGGTATAGAGTGTAGGGTGTAGAGTGTAGGGTATAGAGTGTAGGGTATAGAGTGTATGGTATAGAGTGTAGGGTATAGCGTGTATGGTATAGAGTGTAGGGTATAGAGTGTAGAGTGTAGGGTATAGAGTGTAGGGTATAGAGTGTAGAGTGTAGGGTATAGAGTGTAGGGTGTAGAGTGTAGGGTGTAGAGTGTAGGGATTAGAGTGTAGGGTATAGAGTGTAGAGTGTAGGGTATAGAGTGTAGGGTATAGAGTGTAGAGTGTAGGGATTAGATTGTAGGGTATAGAGTGTAGGGTATAGAGTGTATGGTATAGAGTGTAGGGTATACAGTGTAGAGTGTATGGTATAGAGTGTAGGGTATAAAGTGTAGAGTGTAGGGTATAGAGTGTATGGTATAGTGTGTAGGGTGTAGAGTGTATGGTATAGAGTGTAGAGTGTAGGGTATAGAGTGTAGGGTATAGAGTGTAGGGTATAGAGTGTAGAGTGTAGGGTATAGAGTGTAGGGTACAGAGTGCAGAGTGTAGGGTATAGAGTGTAGAATATATAGTGTAGAGTGTAGGGTATAGAGTGTAAAGTGTAGGGTATAGAGTGTAGGGTATAGAGTGTAGGGTATAGAGTGTAGGGTATAGAGTGTAGAGTGTAGGGTATAGAGTGTAGGGTATAGAGTGTAGGGTATAGAGTGTAGGGTATAGAGTGTAGGGTATAGAGTGTAGAGTGTAGGGTATAGAGTGTAGGGTATAGAGTGTAGGGTATAGAGTTTAGAGTGTAGGGTATAGAGTGTAAAGTGTAGGGTATAGAGTGTAGGGTATAGAGTGTAGGGTATAGAGTGTAGGGTATAGAGTGTAGAGTGTAGGGTATAGAGTGTATGGTATAGAGTGTAGGGTATAGAGTGTAGGGTATAGAGTGTAGGGTATAGAGTGTAGAGTGTAGGGTATAGAGTGTAGGGTATAGAGTGTAGGGTATAGAGTTTAGAGTGTAGGGTATAGAGTGTAGGGTATAGAGTGTAGGGTATAGAGTGTAGGGTATCGAGTGTAGGGTATAGAGTGTAGGGTAAAGAGTGTAGAGTGTAGGGTACAGAGTGCAGGGTGTAGAGGGTAGGGTATAGAGTGTATAGTGTAGGGTGTAGAGTGTAGGGTATAGAGTGTAGGGTGTAGAGTGTAGGGTGTAGGGTATAGAGTGTAGGGTATAGAGTGCAGGGTATAGAGTGTAGGGTGTAGAGTGTAGGGTATAGAGTGTAGGGTATAGAGTGTATGGTATAGAGTGTAGGGTATAGCGTGTATGGTATAGAGTGTAGGGTATAGAGTGTAGAGTGTAGGGTATAGAGTGTAGGGTATAGAGTGTAGAGTGTAGGGTATAGAGTGTAGGGTATAGAGTGTAGGGTGTAGAGTGTAGGGTGTAGAGTGTAGGGATTAGAGTGTAGGGTATAGAGTGTAGAGTGTAGGGTATAGAGTGTAGGGTATAGAGTGTAGAGTGTAGGGATTAGATTGTAGGGTATAGAGTGTAGGGTATAGAGTGTATGGTATAGAGTGTAGGGTATACAGTGTAGAGTGTATGGTATAGAGTGTAGGGTATAAAGTGTAGAGTGTAGGGTATAGAGTGTATGGTATAGAGTGTAGGGTGTAGAGTGTATGGTATAGAGTGTAGAGTGTAGGGTATAGAGTGTAGGGTATAGAGTGTAGGGTATAGAGTGTAGAGTGTAGGGTATAGAGTGTAGGGTACAGAGTGCAGAGTGTAGGGTATAGAGTGTAGGGTATATAGTGTAGAGTGTAGGGTATAGAGTGTAAAGTGTAGGGTATAGAGTGCAGGGTATAGAGTGTAGGGTATAGAGTGTAGAGTGTAGGGTATAGAGTGTAGGGTATAGAGTGTAGGGTATAGAGTGTAGGGTATCGAGTGTAGAGTGTAGGGTATAGAGTGTAGGGTATAGAGTGTAGGGTATAGAGTGTAGGGTATAGAGTGTAGGGTATAGAGTGTAGAGTGTAGGGTATAGAGTGTAGGGTATAGAGTGTAGGGTATAGAGTGTAGGGTATAGAGTTTAGAGTGTAGGGTATAGATTGTAGGGTATAGAGTGTAGGGTATAGAGTGTAGGGTATCGAGTATAGGGTATAGAGTGTAGGGTAAAGAGTGTAGAGTGTAGAGTACAGAGTGCAGGGTGTAGAGGGTAGGGTATAGAGTGTATAGTGTAGGGTGTAGAGTGTAGGGTATAGAGTGTAGGGTGTAGAGTGTAGGGTGTAGGGTATAGAGTGTAGGGTATAGAGTGCAGGGTATAGAGTGTAGGGTATATAGTGTAGAGTGTAGGGTATAGAGTGTAAAGTGTAGGGTATAGAGTGTAGGGTATAGAGTGTAGGGTATAGAGTGTAGAGTGTAGGGTATAGAGTGTAGGGTATAGAGTGTAGGGTATAGAGTGTAGGGTATAGAGTGTAGAGTGTAGGGTATAGAGTGTAGGGTATAGAGTGTAGGGTATAGAGTGTAGGGTATAGAGTGTAGAGTGTAGGGTATAGAGTGTAGGGTATAGAGTGTAGGGTATAGAGTGTAGGGTATAGAGTTTAGAGTGTAGGGTATAGATTGCAGGGTATAGAGTGTAGGGTATAGAGTGTAGGGTATCGAGTATAGGGTATAGAGTGTAGGGTAAAGAGTGTAGAGTGTAGAGTACAGAGTGCAGGGTGTAGAGGGTAGGGTATAGAGTGTATAGTGTAGGGTGTAGAGTGTAGGGTATAGAGTGTAGGGTGTAGAGTGTAGGGTGTAGGGTATAGAGTGTAGGGTATAGAGTGCAGGGTATAGAGTGTAGGGTGTAGAGTGCAGAGTGTAGGGTGTAGAGTGTAGGGTATAGATTGTAGGTTATAGAGTGTAAGGTATAGAGTGTAGGGTGTAGGGATTAGAGTGTAGGGTGTAGAGTGTATGGTATAGAGTGTAGGGTATAGAGTGTAGGGTATAGAATGTATGTTATAGAGTGTAGGGTATAGAGTGTAGAGTGTAGGGTATAGAGTTTAGAGTGTAGGGTATAGAGTGTAGGGTATAGAGTGTAGGGTATAGAGTGTAGGGTATAGAGTGTAGGGTAGAGGGTGTACGGTATAGAGTGTAGGGTATAGAGTGTAGGGTAAAGAGTGTAGAGTGTAGGGTATAGAGTGTAGGGTACAGAGTGTAGGGTGTAGAGTGTAGGGTGTAGAGTGTAGGGTGTAGAGTGTAGCGTATAGAGTGTAGGGTATAGAGTGTAGGGTATAGAGTGTAGGGTATAGAGTGTAGGGTATAGAGTGTAGGGTGTAGAGTGTAGGGTGTAGAGTGTAGGGTATAGAGTGTAGGGTATAGAGTGTAGGGTATAGAGTGTAGGGTATAGAGTGTAGGGTGTAGAGTGTAGGGTATAGAGTGTAGGGAGTAGAGTGTAGGGTATAGAGTGTAGAGTGTAGGGTATAGAGTGTAGAGTGTAGGGAGTAGAGTGTAGAGTGTAGGGTATAGAGTGTAGAGTGTAGGGTGTAGGGTATAGAGTGTAGGGTATAGAGTGTAGGGTGTAGAGTGTAGGGTATAGAGTGTAGAGTGTAGGGTATAGAGTGTAGGGTATAAAGTGTAGGGTATAGAGTGTAGGGTGTAGAGTGTAGGGTATAGAGTGTAGGGAGTAGAGTGTAGGGTATAGAGTGTAGAGTGTAGGGTATAGAGTGTAGAGTGTAGGGAGTAGAGTGTAGAGTGTAGGGTATAGAGTGTAGAGTGTAGGGTGTAGGGTATAGAGTGTAGGGTATAGAGTGTAGGGTGTAGAGTGTAGGGTATAGAGTGTAGAGTGTAGGGTATAGAGTGTAGGGTATAAAGTGTAGGGTATAGAGTGTAGGGTGTAGAGTGTAGGGTATAGAGTGCAGGTTGTAGAGTGTAGGGTATAGAGTGTAGGGTGTAGAGTGTAGGGTATAGAGTGTATAGTGTAGGGTATAGAGTGTAGGGTATAGAGTGTAGAGTGTAGGGTATAGAGTGTAGGGTATAGAGTGTAGGGTATAGAGTGTAGGGTATCGAGTGTAGAGTGTAGGGTATAGAGTGTAGGGTATAGAGTGTAGGGTATAGAGTGTAGGGTATAGAGTGTAGGGTATAGAGTGTAGAGTGTAGGGTATAGAGTGTAGGGTATAGAGTGTAGGGTATAGAGTGTAGGGTATAGAGTTTAGAGTGTAGGGTATAGATTGTAGGGTATAGAGTGTAGGGTATAGAGTGTAGGGTATCGAGTATAGGGTATAGAGTGTAGGGTAAAGAGTGTAGAGTGTAGAGTACAGAGTGCAGGGTGTAGAGGGTAGGGTATAGAGTGTATAGTGTAGGGTGTAGAGTGTAGGGTATAGAGTGTAGGGTGTAGAGTGTAGGGTGTAGGGTATAGAGTGTAGGGTATAGAGTGCAGGGTATAGAGTGTAGGGTATATAGTGTAGAGTGTAGGGTATAGAGTGTAAAGTGTAGGGTATAGAGTGTAGGGTATAGAGTGTAGGGTATAGAGTGTAGAGTGTAGGGTATAGAGTGTAGGGTATAGAGTGTAGGGTATAGAGTGTAGGGTATAGAGTGTAGAGTGTAGGGTATAGAGTGTAGGGTATAGAGTGTAGGGTATAGAGTGTAGGGTATAGAGTGTAGAGTGTAGGGTATAGAGTGTAGGGTATAGAGTGTAGGGTATAGAGTGTAGGGTATAGAGTTTAGAGTGTAGGGTATAGATTGCAGGGTATAGAGTGTAGGGTATAGAGTGTAGGGTATCGAGTATAGGGTATAGAGTGTAGGGTAAAGATTGTAGAGTGTAGAGTACAGAGTGCAGGGTGTAGAGGGTAGGGTATAGAGTGTATAGTGTAGGGTGTAGAGTGTAGGGTATAGAGTGTAGGGTGTAGAGTGTAGGGTGTAGGGTATAGAGTGTAGGGTATAGAGTGCAGGGTATAGAGTGTAGGGTGTAGAGTGCAGAGTGTAGGGTGTAGAGTGTAGGGTATAGATTGTAGGTTATAGAGTGTAAGGTATAGAGTGTAGGGTGTAGGGATTAGAGTGTAGGGTGTAGAGTGTATGGTATAGAGTGTAGGGTATAGAGTGTAGGGTATAGAATGTATGTTATAGAGTGTAGGGTATAGAGTGTAGAGTGTAGGGTATAGAGTTTAGAGTGTAGGGTATAGAGTGTAGGGTATAGAGTGTAGGGTATAGAGTGTAGGGTATAGAGTGTAGGGTAGAGGGTGTACGGTATAGAGTGTAGGGTATAGAGTGTAGGGTAAAGAGTGTAGAGTGTAGGGTATAGAGTGTAGGGTACAGAGTGTAGGGTGTAGAGTGTAGGGTGTAGAGTGTAGGGTGTAGAGTGTAGCGTATAGAGTGTAGGGTATAGAGTGTAGGGTATAGAGTGTAGGGTATAGAGTGTAGGGTATAGAGTGTAGGGTGTAGAGTGTAGGGTGTAGAGTGTAGGGTATAGAGTGTAGGGTATAGAGTGTAGGGTATAGAGTGTAGGGTATAGAGTGTAGGGTGTAGAGTGTAGGGTATAGAGTGTAGGGAGTAGAGTGTAGGGTATAGAGTGTAGAGTGTAGGGTATAGAGTGTAGAGTGTAGGGAGTAGAGTGTAGAGTGTAGGGTATAGAGTGTAGAGTGTAGGGTGTAGGGTATAGAGTGTAGGGTATAGAGTGTAGGGTGTAGAGTGTAGGGTATAGAGTGTAGAGTGTAGGGTATAGAGTGTAGGGTATAAAGTGTAGGGTATAGAGTGTAGGGTGTAGAGTGTAGGGTATAGAGTGTAGGGAGTAGAGTGTAGGGTATAGAGTGTAGAGTGTAGGGTATAGAGTGTAGAGTGTAGGGAGTAGAGTGTAGAGTGTAGGGTATAGAGTGTAGAGTGTAGGGTGTAGGGTATAGAGTGTAGGGTATAGAGTGTAGGGTGTAGAGTGTAGGGTATAGAGTGTAGAGTGTAGGGTATAGAGTGTAGGGTATAAAGTGTAGGGTATAGAGTGTAGGGTGTAGAGTGTAGGGTATAGAGTGCAGGTTGTAGAGTGTAGGGTATAGAGTGTAGGGTGTAGAGTGTAGGGTATAGAGTGTATAGTGTAGGGTATAGAGTGTAGGATATAGAGTGTAGGGTATAGAGTGTATCGTGTAGGGTATAGAGTGTATGCTATAGAGTGTATGGTGTAGAGTGTATGGTGTAGAGTGTATGGTGTAGAGTGTAGGGTATAGAGTGTAGGGTATAGAGTGTATGGTATAGAGTGTAGAGTGTAGGGTATAGAGTGTAGGGTATAGAGTGTAGAGTGTAGGGATTAGAGTGTAGGGTATAGAGTGTAGAGTGTAGGGTATAGAGTGTAGGGTATAGAGTGTAGAGTGTAGGGATTAGATTGTAGGGTATAGATTGTAGGGTATAGAGTGTATGGTATAGAGTGTAGGGTATACAGTGTAGAGTGTATGGTATAGAGTGTAGGGTATAAAGTGTAGAGTGTAGGGTATAGAGTGTATGGTATAGAGTGTAGGGTGTAGAGTGTATGGTATAGAGTGTAGAGTGTAGAGTATAGAGTGTAGGGTATAGAGTGTAGGGTATAGAGTGTAGAGTGTAGGGTATAGAGTGTAGGGTACAGAGTGCAGAGTGTAGGGTATAGAGTGTAGGGTATATAGTGTAGAGTGTAGGGTATAGAGTGTAAAGTGTAGGGTATAGAGTGTAGGGTATAGAGTGTAGGGTATAGAGTGTAGAGTGTAGGGTATAGAGTGTAGGGTATAGAGTGTAGGGTATAGAGTGTAGGGTATAGAGTGTAGAGTGTAGGGTATAGAGTGTAGGGTATAGAGTGTAGGGTATAGAGTGTAGGGTATAGAGTGTAGGGTATAGAGTGTAGAGTGTAGGGTATAGAGTGTAGGGTATAGAGTGTAGGGTATAGAGTGTAGGGTATAGAGTTTAGAGTGTAGGGTATAGATTGTAGGGTATAGAGTGTAGGGTATAGAGTGTAGGGTATCGTGTATAGGGTATAGAGTGTAGGGTAAAGAGTGTAGAGTGTAGAGTACAGAGTGCAGGGTGTAGAGGGTAGGGTATAGAGTGTATAGTGTAGGGTGTAGAGTGTAGGGTATAGAGTGTAGGGTGTAGAGTGTAGGGTGTAGGGTATAGAGTGTAGGGTATAGAGTGCAGGGTATAGAGTGTAGGGTGTAGAGTGTAGAGTGTAGGGTGTAGAGTGTAGGGTATAGAGTGTAGGTTATAGAGTGTAAGGTATAGAGTGTAGGGTGTAGGGATTAGAGTGTATTGTGTAGAGTGTATGGTATAGAGTGTAGGGTATAGAGTGTAGGGTATAGAATGTATGTTATAGAGTGTAGGGTATAGAGTGTAGAGTGTAGGGTATAGAGTTTAGAGTGTAGGGTATAGAGTGTAGGGTATAGAGTGTAGGGTGTAGAGTGTAGGGTATAGAGTGCAGGTTGTAGAGTGTAGGGTATAGAGTGTAGGGTGTAGAGTGTAGGGTATAGAGTGTATAGTGTAGGGTATAGAGTGTAGGGTATAGAGTGTAGGGTATAGAGTGTATCGTGTAGGGTATAGAGTGTATGCTATAGAGTGTATGGTGTAGAGTGTATGGTGTAGAGTGTATGGTGTAGAGTGTAGGGTATAGAGTGTAGGGTATAGAGTGTATGGTATAGAGTGTAGAGTGTAGGGTATAGAGTGTAGGGTATAGAGTGTAGAGTGTAGGGATTAGAGTGTAGGGTATAGAGTGTAGAGTGTAGGGTATAGAGTGTAGGGTATAGAGTGTAGAGTGTAGGGATTAGATTGTAGGGTATAGAGTGTAGGGTATAGAGTGTATGGTATAGAGTGTATTGTATACAGTGTAGAGTGTATGGTATAGAGTGTAGGGTATAAAGTGTAGAGTGTAGGGTATAGAGTGTATGGTATAGAGTGTAGGGTGTAGAGTGTATGGTATAGAGTGTAGAGTGTAGGGTATAGAGTGTAGGGTATAGAGTGTAGGGTATAGAGTGTAGAGTGTAGGGTATAGAGTGTAGGGTACAGAGTGCAGAGTGTAGGGTATAGAGTGTAGGGTATATAGTGTAGAGTGTAGGGTATAGAGTGTAAAGTGTAGGGTATAGAGTGTAGGGTATAGAGTGTAGGGTATAGAGTGTAGAGTGTAGGGTATAGAGTGTAGGGTATAGAGTGTAGGGTATAGAGTGTAGGGTATAGAGTGTAGAGTGTAGGGTATAGAGTGTAGGGTATAGAGTGTAGGGTATAGAGTGTAGGGTATAGAGTGTAGGGTATAGAGTGTAGAGTGTAGGGTATATAGTGTAGGGTATAGAGTGTAGGGTATAGAGTGTAGGGTATAGAGTTTAGAGTGTAGGGTATAGATTGTAGGGTATAGAGTGTAGGGTATAGAGTGTAGGGTATCGAGTATAGGGTATAGAGTGTAGGGTAAAGAGTGTAGAGTGTAGAGTACAGAGTGCAGGGTGTAGAGGGTAGGGTATAGAGTGTATAGTGTAGGGTGTAGAGTGTAGGGTATAGAGTGTAGGGTGTAGAGTGTAGGGTGTAGGGTATAGAGTGTAGGGTATAGAGTGCAGGGTATAGAGTGTAGGGTATATAGTGTAGAGTGTAGGGTATAGAGTGTAAAGTGTAGGGTATAGAGTGTAGGGTATAGAGTGTAGGGTATAGAGTGTAGGGTATAGAGTGTAGAGTGTAGGGTATAGAGAGTAGGGTATAGAGTGTAGGGTATAGAGTGTAGGGTATAGAGTGTAGAGTGTAGGGTATAGAGTGTAGGGTATAGAGTGTAGGGTATAGAGTGTAGGGTATAGAGTGTAGGGTATAGAGTGTAGAGTGTAGGGTATAGAGTGTAGGGTATAGAGTGTAGGGTATAGAGTGTAGGGTATAGAGTTTAGAGTGTAGGATATAGATTGTAGGGTATAGAGTGTAGGGTATAGAGTGTAGGGTATCGAGTATAGGGTATAGAGTGTAGGGTAAAGAGTGTAGAGTGTAGAGTACAGAGTGCAGGGTGTAGAGGGTAGGGTATAGAGTGTATAGTGTAGGGTGTAGAGTGTAGGGTATAGAGTGTAGGGTGTAGAGTGTAGGGTGTAGGGTATAGAGTGTAGGGTATAGAGTGCAGGGTATAGAGTGTAGGGTGTAGAGTGTAGAGTGTAGGGTGTAGAGTGTAGGGTATAGAGTGTAGGTTATAGAGTGTAAGGTATAGAGTGTAGGGTGTAGGGATTAGAGTGTAGGGTGTAGAGTGTATGGTATAGAGTGTAGGGTATAGAGTGTAGGGTATAGAATGTATGTTATAGAGTGTAGGGTATAGAGTGTAGAGTGTAGGGTATAGAGTTTAGAGTGTAGGGTATAGAGTGTAGGGTATAGAGTGTAGGGTATAGAGTGTAGGGTATAGAGTGTAGGGTAGAGGGTGTACGGTATAGAGTGTAGGGTATAGAGTGTAGGGTAAAGAGTGTAGAGTGTAGGGTATAGAGTGTAGGGTACAGAGTGTAGGGTGTAGAGTGTAGGGTGTAGAGTGTAGGGTGTAGAGTGTAGCGTATAGAGTGTAGGGTATAGAGTGTAGGGTATAGAGTGTAGGGTATAGAGTGTAGGGTATAGAGTGTAGGGTGTAGAGTGTAGGGTGTAGAGTGTAGGGTATAGAGTGTAGGGTATAGAGTGTAGGGTATAGAGTGTAGGGTATAGAGTGTAGGGTGTAGAGTGTAGGGTGTAGAGTGTAGGGTATAGAGTGTAGGGAGTAGAGTGTAGGGTATAGAGTGTAGAGTGTAGGGTATAGAGTGTAGAGTGTAGGGAGTAGAGTGTAGAGTGTAGGGTATAGAGTGTAGAGTGTAGGGTGTAGGGTGTAGAGTGTAGGGTATAGAGTGTAGAGTGTAGGGTATAGAGTGTAGGGTATAGAGTGTAGGGTATAGAGTGTAGGGTGTAGAGTGTAGGGTATAGAGTGCAGGTTGTAGAGTGTAGGGTATAGAGTGTAGGGTGTAGAGTGTAGGGTATAGAGTGTATAGTGTAGGGTATAGAGTGTAGGGTATAGAGTGTAGGGTATAGAGTGTATCGTGTAGGGTATAGAGTGTATGCTATAGAGTGTATGGTGTAGAGTGTATGGTGTAGAGTGTATGGTGTAGAGTGTAGGGTATAGAGTGTAGGGTATAGAGTGTATGGTATAGAGTGTAGAGTGTAGGGTATAGAGTGTAGGGTATAGAGTGTAGAGTGTAGGGATTAGAGTGTAGGGTATAGAGTGTAGGGTATAGAGTGTAGAGTGTAGGGTATAGAGTGTAGGGTATAGAGTGTAGAGTGTAGGGTATAGAGTGTAGGGTATAGAGTGTAGAGTGTAGGGTATAGAGTGTAGGGTACAGAGTGCAGAGTGTAGGGTATAGAGTGTAGGGTATATAGTGTAGAGTGTAGGGTATAGAGTGTAAAGTGTAGGGTATAGAGTGTAGGGTATAGAGTGTAGGGTATAGAGTGTAGAGTGTAGGGTATAGAGTGTAGGGTATAGAGTGTAGGGTATAGAGTGTAGGGTATAGAGTGTAGAGTGTAGGGTATAGAGTGTAGGGTATAGAGTGTAGGGTATAGAGTGTAGGGTATAGAGTGTAGGGTATAGAGTGTAGAGTGTAGGGTATATAGTGTAGGGTATAGAGTGTAGGGTATAGAGTGTAGGGTATAGAGTTTAGAGTGTAGGGTATAGATTGTAGGGTATAGAGTGTAGGGTATAGAGTGTAGGGTATCGAGTATAGGGTATAGAGTGTAGGGTAAAGAGTGTAGAGTGTAGAGTACAGAGTGCAGGGTGTAGAGGGTAGGGTATAGAGTGTATAGTGTAGGGTGTAGAGTGTAGGGTATAGAGTGTAGGGTGTAGAGTGTAGGGTGTAGGGTATAGAGTGTAGGGTATAGAGTGCAGGGTATAGAGTGTAGGGTATATAGTGTAGAGTGTAGGGTATAGAGTGTAAAGTGTAGGGTATAGAGTGTAGGGTATAGAGTGCAGGGTATAGAGTGTAGGGTATAGAGTGTAGAGTGTAGGGTATAGAGAGTAGGGTATAGAGTGTAGGGTATAGAGTGTAGGGTATAGAGTGTAGAGTGTAGGGTATAGAGTGTAGGGTATAGAGTGTAGGGTATAGAGTGTAGGGTATAGAGTGTAGGGTATAGAGTGTAGAGTGTAGGGTATAGAGTGTAGGGTATAGAGTGTAGGGTATAGAGTGTAGGGTATAGAGTTTAGAGTGTAGGATATAGATTGTAGGGTATAGAGTGTAGGGTATAGAGTGTAGGGTATCGAGTATAGGGTATAGAGTGTAGGGTAAAGAGTGTAGAGTGTAGAGTACAGAGTGCAGGGTGTAGAGGGTAGGGTATAGAGTGTATAGTGTAGGGTGTAGAGTGTAGTGTATAGAGTGTAGGGTGTAGAGTGTAGGGTGTAGGGTATAGAGTGTAGGGTATAGAGTGCAGGGTATAGAGTGTAGGGTGTAGAGTGTAGAGTGTAGGGTGTAGAGTGTAGGGTATAGAGTGTAGGTTATAGAGTGTAAGGTATAGAGTGTAGGGTGTAGGGATTAGAGTGTAGGGTGTAGAGTGTATGGTATAGAGTGTAGGGTATAGAGTGTAGGGTATAGAATGTATGTTATAGAGTGTAGGGTATAGAGTGTAGAGTGTAGGGTATAGAGTTTAGAGTGTAGGGTATAGAGTGTAGGGTATAGAGTGTAGGGTATAGAGTGTAGGGTATAGAGTGTAGGGTAGAGGGTGTACGGTATAGAGTGTAGGGTATAGAGTGTAGGGTAAAGAGTGTAGAGTGTAGGGTATAGAGTGTAGGGTACAGAGTGTAGGGTGTAGAGTGTAGGGTGTAGAGTGTAGGGTGTAGAGTGTAGCGTATAGAGTGTAGGGTATAGAGTGTAGGGTATAGAGTGTAGGGTATAGAGTGTAGGGTATAGAGTGTAGGGTGTAGAGTGTAGGGTGTAGAGTGTAGGGTATAGAGTGTAGGGTATAGAGTGTAGGGTATAGAGTGTAGGGTATAGAGTGTAGGGTGTAGAGTGTAGGGTGTAGAGTGTAGGGTATAGAGTGTAGGGAGTAGAGTGTAGGGTATAGAGTGTAGAGTGTAGGGTATAGAGTGTAGAGTGTAGGGAGTAGAGTGTAGAGTGTAGGGTATAGAGTGTAGAGTGTAGGGTGTAGGGTGTAGAGTGTAGGGTATAGAGTGTAGAGTGTAGGGTATAGAGTGTAGGGTATAGAGTGTAGGGTATAGAGTGTAGGGTGTAGAGTGTAGAGTATAGAGTGCAGGTTGTAGAGTGTAGGGTATAGAGTGTAGGGTGTAGAGTGTAGGGTATAGAGTGTATAGTGTAGGGTATAGAGTGTAGGGTATAGAGTGTAGGGTATAGAGTGTATCGTGTAGGGTATAGAGTGTATGCTATAGAGTGTATGGTGTAGAGTGTATGGTGTAGAGTGTATGGTGTAGAGTGTAGGGTATAGAGTGTAGGGTATAGAGTGTATGGTATAGAGTGTAGAGTGTAGGGTATAAAGTGTAGGGTATAGAGTGTAGAGTGTAGGGATTAGAGTGTAGGGTATAGAGTGTAGGGTATAGAGTGTAGAGTGTAGGGTATAGAGTGTAGGGTATAGAGTGTAGAGTGTAGGGTATAGAGTGTAGGGTATAGAGTGTAGGGTGTAGGATATAGAGTGTAGGCTATCGAGTGTAGGCTATAGAGTGTAGGCTATAGAGTGTAGAGTATAGAGTGTAGGGTATAGAGTGCAGGGTATAGAATGTAGAGTGTAAAGTGTAGGGTATAGAGTGTAGTGTATAGAGTGTATGTTATAGAGTGTAGGGTATAGAGTGTAGAGTGTAAGGTATAGAGTGTAGTGTATAGAGTGTATGTTATAGAGTGTAGGGTGTAGAGTGTAGAGTGCAGGGTATAGAGTGTAGGGTATAGAGTGTAGGGTATAGAGTGTAGGGTATACAGTGTATGGTATAGAGTGTAGGGTATAGAGTGTAGAGTGTAGGGTATAGAGTGTAGGGTATAGAGTGTGGGGTATAGAGTGTAGGGTATAGATTGTAGGGTATAGGGTATAGAGTGTATGGTGTAGAGTGTAAGGTATAGAGTGTATAGTGTAGGGTATAGAGTGTAGGGTATAGAGTGTAGGTTATAGAGTGTAGGGTATAGAGTGTAGAGTGTAGGGTATAGAGTGTATGGTATAGAGTGTAGGGTGTAGAGTGTATGGTATAGAGTGTAGGGTATAGAGTGTAGTGTATAGAGTGTAGTGTATAGAGTGTAGGGTATAGAGTGTAGGGTATAGAGTGTAGAGTGTAGGGTATAGAGTGTATGCTGTAGAGTGTATGGTGTAGAGTGTATGGTATAGAGTGTAGGGTATAGAGTGTAGAGTGTACGGTATAGAGTGTAGGGTATAGAGTGTAGGGTATAGAGTGTATGTTATAGGGTATAGAGTGTAGAGTGTAGGGTATAGAGTTTAGAGTGTAGGGTATAGAGTGTAGGGTATAGAGTGTAAGGTATAGAGTGTAGGGTGTAGAGTGTAGGGTATAGAGTGTAGGGTATAGAGTGTATGGTATAGAGTGTAGGGTATAGCGTGTATGGTATAGAGTGTAGGGTATAGAGTGTAGAGTGTAGGGTATAGAGTGTAGGGTATAGAGTGTAGAGTGTAGGGTATAGAGTGTAGGGTATAGAGTGTAGGGTGTAGAGTGTAGGGTGTAGAGTGTAGGGATTAGAGTGTAGGGTATAGAGTGTAGAGTGTAGGGTTTAGAGTGTAGGGTATAGAGTGTAGAGTGTAGGGATTAGATTGTAGGGTATAGAGTGTAGGGTATAGAGTGTATGGTATAGAGTGTAGGGTATACAGTGTAGAGTGTATGGTATAGAGTGTAGGGTATAAAGTGTAGAGTGTAGGGTATAGAGTGTATGGTATAGAGTGTAGGGTGTAGAGTGTATGGTATAGAGTGTAGAGTGTAGGGTATAGAGTGTAGGGTGTAGAGTGTAGGGTATAGAGTGTAGGGTGTAGAGTGTAGGGTGTAGGGTATAGAGTGTAGGGTATAGAGTGCAGGGTATAGAGTGTAGGGTGTAGAGTGTAGAGTGTAGGGTGTAGAGTGTAGGGTATAGAGTGTAGGTTATAGAGTGTAAGGTATAGAGTGTAGGGTGTAGGGATTAGAGTGTAGGGTGTAGAGTGTATGGTATAGAGTGTAGGGTATAGAGTGTAGGGTATAGAATGTATGTTATAGAGTGTAGGGTATAGAGTGTAGAGTGTAGGGTATAGAGTTTAGAGTGTAGGGTATAGAGTGTAGGGTATAGAGTGTATGGTATAGAGTGTAGGGTATAGAGTGTAGGGTAGAGGGTGTACGGTATAGAGTGTAGGGTATAGAGTGTAGGGTAAAGAGTGTAGAGTGTATTGTATAGAGTGTAGGGTACAGAGTGTAGGGTGTAGAGTGTAGGGTGTAGAGTGTAGGGTGTAGAGTGTAGCGTATAGAGTGTAGGGTATAGAGTGTAGGGTATAGAGTGTAGGGTATAGAGTGTAGGGTATAGAGTGTAGGGTGTAGAGTGTAGGGTGTAGAGTGTAGGGTATAGAGTGTAGGGTATAGAGTGTAGGGTATAGAGTGTAGGGTATAGAGTGTAGGGTGTAGAGTGTAGGGTGTAGAGTGTAGGGTATAGAGTGTAGGGAGTAGAGTGTAGGGTATAGAGTGTAGAGTGTAGGGTATAGAGTGTAGAGTGTAGGGAGTAGAGTGTAGAGTGTAGGGTATAGAGTGTAGAGTGTAGGGTGTAGGGTATAGAGTGTAGGGTATAGAGTGTAGGGTGTAGAGTGTAGGGTATAGAGTGTAGAGTGTAGGGTATAGAGTGTAGGGTATAGAGTGTAGGGTATAGAGTGTAGGGTGTAGAGTGTAGGGTATGGAGTGCAGGTTGTAGAGTGTAGGGTATAGAGTGTAGGGTGTAGAGTGTAGGGTATAGAGTGTATAGTGTAGGGTATAGAGTGTAGGGTATAGAGTGTAGGGTATAGAGTGTATCGTGTAGGGTATAGAGTGTATGCTATAGAGTGTATGGTGTAGAGTGTATGGTGTAGAGTGTATGGTGTAGAGTGTAGGGTATAGAGTGTAGGGTATAGAGTGTATGGTATAGAGTGTAGAGTGTAGGGTATAGAGTGTAGGGTATAGAGTGTAGAGTGTAGGGATTAGAGTGTAGGGTATAGAGTGTAGGGTATAGAGTGTAGAGTGTAGGGTATAGAGTGTAGGGTATAGAGTGTAGAGTGTAGGGTATAGAGTGTAGGGTATAGAGTGTAGGGTGTAGGATATAGAGTGTAGGCTATCGAGTGTAGGCTATAGAGTGTAGGCTATAGAGTGTAGAGTATAGAGTGTAGGGTATAGAGTGTAGGGTATAGAATGTAGAGTGTAAAGTGTAGGGTATAGAGTGTAGTGTATAGAGTGTATGTTATAGAGTGTAGGGTATAGAGTGTAGAGTGTAAGGTATAGAGTGTAGTGTATAGAGTGTATGTTATAGAGTGTAGGGTGTAGAGTGTAGAGTGTAGGGTATAGAGTGTAGGGTATAGAGTGTAGGGTATAGAGTGTAGGGTATACAGTGTATGGTATAGAGTGTAGGGTATAGAGTGTAGAGTGTAGGGTATAGAGTGTAGGGTATAGAGTGTGGGGTATAGAGTGTAGGGTATAGATTGTAGGGTATAGGGTATAGAGTGTATGGTGTAGAGTGTAAGGTATAGAGTGTATAGTGTAGGGTATAGAGTGTAGGGTATAGAGTGTAGGTTATAGAGTGTAGGGTATAGAGTGTAAAGTGTAGGGTATAGAATGTATGGTATAGAGTGTAGGGTGTAGAGTGTATGGTATAGAGTGTAGGGTATAGAGTGTAGTGTATAGAGTGTAGTGTATAGAGTGTAGGGTATAGAGTGTAGGGTATAGAGTGTAGAGTGTAGGGTATAGAGTGTATGCTGTAGAGTGTATGGTGTAGAGTGTATGGTATAGAGTGTAGGGTATAGAGTGTAGAGTGTACGGTATAGAGTGTAGGGTATAGAGTGTAGGGTATAGAGTGTATGTTATAGGGTATAGAGTGTAGAGTGTAGGGTATAGAGTTTAGAGTGTAGGGTATAGAGTGTAGGGTATAGAGTGTAAGGTATAGAGTGTAGGGTGTAGAGTGTAGGGTATAGAGTGTAGGGTATAGAGTGTATGGTATAGAGTGTAGGGTATAGCGTGTATGGTATAGAGTGTAGGGTATAGAGTGTAGAGTGTAGGGTATAGAGTGTAGGGTATAGAGTGTAGAGTGTAGGGTATAGAGTGTAGGGTATAGAGTGTAGGGTGTAGAGTGTAGGGTGTAGAGTGTAGGGATTAGAGTGTAGGGTATAGAGTGTAGAGTGTAGGGTTTAGAGTGTAGGGTATAGAGTGTAGAGTGTAGGGATTAGATTGTAGGGTATAGAGTGTAGGGTATAGAGTGTATGGTATAGAGTGTAGGGTATACAGTGTAGAGTGTATGGTATAGAGTGTAGGGTATAAAGTGTAGAGTGTAGGGTATAGAGTGTATGGTATAGAGTGTAGGGTGTAGAGTGTATGGTATAGAGTGTAGAGTGTAGGGTATAGAGTGTAGGGTATAGAGTGTAGGGTATAGAGTGTAGAGTGTAGGGTATAGAGTGTAGGGTACAGAGTGCAGAGTGTAGGGTATAGAGTGTAGGGTATATAGTGTAGAGTGTGGGGTAAAGAGTGTAAAGTGTAGGTTATAGAGTGTAGGGTATAGAGTGTAGGGTATAGAGTGTAGAGTGTATGGTATAGAGTGTAGGGTATAGAGTGTAGGGTATAGAGTGTAGGGTATAGAGTGTAGAGTGTAGGGTATAGAGTGTAGGGTATAGAGTGTAGAGTGTAGGGTATAGAGTGTAGGGTATAGAGTGTAGGGTATAGAGTGTAAGGTATAGAGTGTAGGGTATAGAGTGTAGAGTGTAGGGTATAGAGAGTAGGGTATAGAGTGTAGGGTATAGAGTGTAGGGTATAGAGTGTAGGGTAAAGAGTGTAGAGTGTAGGGTACAGAGTGCAGGGTGTAGAGGGTAGGGTATAGAGTGTAGAGTGTAGGGTGTAGAGTGTAGGGTATAGAGTGTAGGGTGTAGAGTGTATGGTGTAGGGTATAGAGTGTAGGGTATAGAGTGCAGGGTATAGAGTGTAGGGTGTAGAGTGTAGAGTGTAGGGTGTAGAGTGTAGGGTATAGAGTGTAGGGTATAGAGTGTAGGGTATAGAGTGTAGGGTGTAGGGATTAGAGTGTAGGGTGTAGAGTGTATGGTATAGAGTGTAGGGTATAGAGTGTAGGGTATAGAGTGTATGTTATAGAGTGTAGGGTATAGAGTGTAGAGTGTAGGGTATAGAGTTTAGAGTGTAGGGTATAGAGTGTAGGGTATAGAGTGTAGGGTATAGAGTGTAGGGTATAGGGTGCAGGGTATAGAGTGTAGGGTATAGAGTGTAGGGTAAAGAGTGTAGAGTGTAGTTTATAGAGTGTAGGGTACAGAGTGTAGGGTGTAGAGTGTAGGGTGTAGAGTGTAGGGTGTAGAGTGTAGCGTATAGAGTGTAGGGTATAGAGTGTAGGGTATAGAGTGTAGGGTATAGAGTGTAGGGTATAGAGTGTAGGGTGTAGAGTGTAGGGTATAGAGTGTAGGGTATAGAGTGTAGGGTATAGAGTGTAGGGTATAGAGTGTAGGGTGTAGAGTGTAGGGTGTAGAGTGTAGGGTATAGAGTGTAGGGAGTAGAGTGTAGGGTATAGAGTGTAGAGTGTAGGGTATAGAGTGTAGAGTGTAGGGAGTAGAGTGTAGAGTGTAGGGTATAGAGTGTAGAGTGTAGGGTGTAGGGTATAGAGTGTAGGGTATAGAGTGTAGGGTGTAGAGTGTAGGGTATAGAGTGTAGAGTGTAGGGTATAGAGTGTAGGGTACAGAGTGCAGAGTGTACGGTATAGAGTGTAGGGTATATAGTGTAGAGTGTAGGGTATAGAGTGTAAAGTGTAGGGTATAGAGTGTAGGGTATAGAGTGTAGGGTATAGAGTGTAGAGTGTAGGGTATAGAGTGTAGGGTATAGAGTGTAGGGTATAGAGTGTATGGTATAGAGTGTAGAGTGTAGGGTATAGAGTGTAGGGTATAGAGTGTAGAGTGTAGGGATTAGAGTGTAGGGTATAGAGTGTAGGGTATAGAGTGTAGAGTGTAGGGTATAGAGTGTAGGGTATAGAGTGTAGAGTGTAGGGTATAGAGTGTAGGCTATAGAGTGTAGGGTGTAGGATATAGAGTGTAGGCTATCGAGTGTAGGCTATAGAGTGTAGGCTATAGAGTGTAGAGTATAGAGTGTAGGGTATAGAGTGTAAGGTATAGAATGTAGAGTGTAAAGTGTAGGGTATAGAGTGTAGTGTATAGAGTGTATGTTATAGAGTGTAGGGTGTAGAGTGTAGAGTGTAGGGTATAGAGTGTAGGGTATAGAGTGTAGGGTATAGAGTGTAGGGTATACAGTGTATGGTATAGAGTGTAGGGTATAGAGTGTAGAGTGTAGGGTATAGAGTGTAGGGTATAGAGTGTGGGGTATAGAGTGTAGGGTATAGATTGTAGGGTATAGGGTATAGAGTGTATGGTGTAGAGTGTAAGGTATAGAGTGTATAGTGTAGGGTATAGAGTGTAGGTTACAGAGTGTAGGGTATAGAGTGTAGAGTGTAGGGTATAGAGTGTATGGTATAGAGTGTAGGGTGTAGAGTGTATGGTATAGAGTGTAGGGTATAGAGTGTAGTGTATAGAGTGTAGTGTATAGAGTGTAGGGTATAGAGTGTAGGGTATAGAGTGTAGAGTGTAGGGTATAGAGTGTATGCTGTAGAGTGTATGGTGTAGAGTGTATGGTATAGAGTGTAGGGTATAGAGTGTAGATTGTACGGTATAGAGTGTAGGGTATAGAGTGTAGGGTATAGAGTGTATGTTATAGGGTATAGAGTGTAGAGTCTAGGGTATAGAGTTTAGAGTGTAGGGTATAGAGTGTAGGGTATAGAGTGTAAGGTATAGAGTGTAGGGTGTAGAGTGTAGGGTATAGAGTGTAGGGTATAGAGTGTATGGTATAGAGTGTAGGGTATAGCGTGTATGGTATAGAGTGTAGGGTATAGAGTGTAGAGTGTAGGGTATAGAGTGTAGGGTATAGAGTGTAGAGTGTAGGGTATAGAGTGTAGGGTATAGAGTGTAGGGTGTAGAGTGTAGGGTGTAGAGTGTAGGGATTAGAGTGTAGGGTATAGAGTGTAGAGTGTAGGGTTTAGAGTGTAGGGTATAGAGTGTAGAGTGTAGGGATTAGATTGTAGGGTATAGAGTGTAGGGTATAGAGTGTATGGTATAGAGTGTAGGGTATACAGTGTAGAGTGTATGGTATAGAGTGTAGTGTATAAAGTGTAGAGTGTAGGGTATAGAGTGTATGGTATAGAGTGTAGGGTGTAGAGTGTATGGTATAGAGTGTAGAGTGTAGGGTATAGAGTGTAGGGTATAGAGTGTAGGGTATAGAGTGTAGAGTGTAGGGTATAGAGTGTAGGGTACAGAGTGCAGAGTGTAGGGTATAGAGTGTAGGGTATATAGTGTAGAGTATGGGGTAAAGAGTGTAAAGTGTAGGGTATAGAGTGTAGGGTATAGAGTGTAGGGTATAGAGTGTAGAGTGTAGGGTATAGAGTGTAGGGTATAGAGTGTAGGGTTTAGAGTGTAGGGTATAGAGTGTAGATTGTAGGGTATAGAGTGTAGGGTATAGAGTGTAGGGTATAGAGTGTAAGGTATAGAGTGTAGGGTATAGAGTGTAGAGTGTAGGGTATAGAGTGTAGGGTATAGAGTGTAGGGTATAGAGTGTAGGGTATAGAGTGTAGGGTAAAGAGTGTAGAGTGTAGGGTACAGAGTGCAGGGTGTAGAGGGTAGGGTATAGAGTGTAGAGTGTAGGGTGTAGAGTGTAGGGTATAGAGTGTAGGGTGTAGAGTGTATGGTGTAGGGTATAGAGTGTAGGGTATAGAGAGCAGGGTATAGAGTGTAGGGTGTAGAGTGTAGAGTGTAGGGTGTAGAGTGTAGGATATAGAGTGTAGGGTATAGAGTGTAGGGTATAGAGTGTAGGGTGTAGGGATTAGAGTGTAGGGTGTAGAGTGTATGTTATAGAGTGTAGGGTATAGAGTGTAGGGTATAGAGTGTAGGGTATAGAGTGTATGTTATAGAGTGTAGGGTATAGAGTGTAGAGTGTAGGGTATAGAGTTTAGAGTGTAGGGTATAGAGTGTAGGGTATAGAGTGTAGGGTATAGAGTGTAGGGTATAGGGTGCAGGGTTTAGAGTGTAGGGTATAGAGTGTAGGGTAAAGAGTGTAGAGTGTAGGGTATAGAGTGTAGGGTACAGAGTGTAGGGTGTAGAGTGTAGGGTGTAGAGTGTAGGGTGTAGAGTGTAGCGTATAGAGTGTAGGGTATAGAGTGTAGGGTATAGAGTGTAGGGTATAGAGTGAAGGGTATAGAGTGTAGGGTGTAGAGTGTAGGGTGTAGGTTATAGAGTGTAGGGTATAGAGTGTAGGGTATAGAGTGTAGGGTGTAGAGTGTAGGGTGTAGAGTGTAGAGTATAGAGTGTAGGGAGTAGAGTGTAGGGTATAGAGTGTAGAGTGTAGGGTATAGAGTGTAGAGTGTAGGGAGTAGAGTGTAGAGTGTAGGGTATAGAGTGTAGAGTGTAGGGTGTAGGGTATAGAGTGTAGGGTATAGAGTGTAGGGTGTAGAGTGTAGGGTATAGAGTGTAGAGTGTAGGGTATAGAGTGTAGGGTACAGAGTGCAGAGTGTAGGGTATAGAGTGTAGGGTATATAGTGTAGAGTGTAGGGTATAGAGTGTAAAGTGTAGGGTATAGAGTGTAGGGTATAGAGTGTAGGGTATAGAGTGTAGAGTGTAGGGTATAGAGTGTAGGGTATAGAGTGTAGGGTATAGAGTGTAGGGTATAGAGTGTAGAGTGTAGGGTATAGAGTGTAGGGTATAGAGTGTAGGGTATAGAGTGTAGGGTATAGAGTGTAGGGTAAAGAGTGTAGAGTGTAGGGTATAGAGTGTAGGGTACAGAGTGTAGGGTGTAGAGTGTAGGGTGTAGAGTGTAGGGTGTAGAGTGTAGCGTATAGAGTGTAGGGTATAGAGTGTAGGGTATAGAGTGTAGGGTATAGAGTGTAGGGTATAGAGTGTAGGGTGTAGAGTGTAGGGTGTAGAGTGTAGGGTATAGAGTGTAGGGTATAGAGTGTAGGGTATAGAGTGTAGGGTATAGAGTGTAGAGTGTAGGGTGTAGGGTATAGAGTGTAGGGTATAGAGTGTAGGGTGTAGAGTGTAGGGTATAGAGTGTAGAGTGTAGTGTATAGAGTGTAGGGTACAGAGTGCAGAGTGTAGGGTATAGAGTGTAGGGTATATAGTGTAGAGTGTAGGGTATAGAGTGTAAAGTGTAGGGTATAGAGTGTAGGGTATAGAGTGTAGAGTGTAGGGTATAGAGTGTAGGGTATAGAGTGTAGGGTATAGAGTGTAGGGTATAGAGTGTAGAGTGTAGGGTATAGAGTGTAGGGTATAGAGTGTAGGGTATAGAGTGTAGGGTATAGAGTGTAGGGTATAGAGTGTAGAGTGTAGGGTATAGAGTGTAGGGTATAGAGTGTAGGGTATAGAGTGTAGGGTATAGAGTTTAGAGTGTAGGGTATAGAGTGTAGGGTATAGAGTGTAAGGTATAGAGTGTAGAGTGTAGGGTATAGAGTGTAGGGTATAGAATGTAGGGTATAGAGTGTAGGGTAAAGAGTGTAGAGTGTAGGGTACAGAGTGCAGGGTGTAGAGGGTAGGGTATAGAGTGTAGAGTGTAGGGTGTAGATTGTAGGGTATAGAGTGTAGGGTGCAGAGTGTAGGGTGTAGGGTATAGAGTGTAGGGTATAGAGTGCAGGGTATAGAGTGTAGGGTGTAGAGTGTAGAGTGTAGGGTGTAGAGTGTAGGGTATAGAGTGTAGGGTATAGAGTGTAGGGTATAGAGTGTAGGGTGTAGGGATTAGAGTGTAGGGTGTAGAGTGTATGGTATAGAGTGTAGGGTATAGAGTGTAGGGTATAGAGAGTAGGGTATAGAGTGTATGTTATAGAGTGTAGGGTATAGAGTGTAGAGTGTAGGGTATAGAGTTTAGAGTGTAGGGTATAGAGTGTAGGGTATAGAGTGTAGGGTATAGAGTGTAGGGTATAGGGTGCAGGGTATAGAGTGTAGGGTATAGAGTGTAGGGTAAAGAGTGTAGAGTGTAGGGTATAGAGTGTAGGGTACAGAGTGTAGGGTGTAGAGTGTAGGGTGTAGAGTGTAGGGTGTAGAGTGTAGGGTATAGAGTGTAGGGTATAGAGTGTAGGGTATAGAGTGTAGGGTATAGAGTGTAGGGTGTAGAGTGTAGGGTGTAGAGTGTAGGGTATAGAGTGTAGGGTATAGAGTGTAGGGTATAGAGTGTAGGGTATAGAGTGTAGGGTGTAGAGTGTAGGGTGTAGAGTGTAGGGTATAGAGTGTAGGGAGTAGAGTGTAGGGTATAGAGTGTAGAGTGTAGGGTATAGAGTGTAGAGTGTAGGGAGTAGAGTGTAGAGTGTAGGGTATAGAGTGTAGAGTGTAGGGTGTAGGGTATAGAGTGTAGGGTATAGAGTGTAGGGTGTAGAGTGTAGGGTATAGAGTGTAGAGTGTAGGGTATAGAGTGTAGGGTACAGAGTGCAGAGTGTAGGGTATAGAGTGTAGGGTATATAGTGTAGAGTGTAGGGTATAGAGTGTAAAGTGTAGGGTATAGAGTGTAGGGTATAGAGTGTAGGGTATAGAGTGTAGAGTGTAGGGTATAGAGTGTAGGGTATAGAGTGTAGGGTATAGAGTGTATGGTATAGAGTGTAGAGTGTAGGGTATAGAGTGTAGGGTATAGAGTGTAGAGTGTAGGGATTAGAGTGTAGGGTATAGAGTGTAGGGCATAGAGTGTAGAGTGTAGGGTATAGAGTGTAGGGTATAGAGTGTAGAGTGTAGGGTATAGAGTGTAGGGTATAGAGTGTAGGGTGTAGGATATAGAGTGTAGGCTATAGAGTGTAAGCTATAGAGTGTAGAGTATAGAGTGTAGGGTATAGAGTGTAAGGTATAGAATGTAGAGTGTAAAGTGTAGGGTATAGAGTGTAGTGTATAGAGTGTATGTTATAGAGTGTAGGGTATAGAGTGTAGAGTGTAAGGTATAGAGTGTAGTGTATAGAGTGTATGTTATAGAGTGTAGGGTGTAGAGTGTAGAGTGTAGGGTATAGAGTGTAGGGTATAGAGTGTAGGGTATAGAGTGTAGGGTATACAGTGTATGGTATAGAGTGTAGGGTATAGAGTGTAGAGTGTAGGGTATAGAGTGTAGGGTATAGAGTGTGGGGTATAGAGTGAATGGTATAGATTGTAGGGTATAGGGTATAGAGTGTATGGTGTAGAGTGTAAGGTATAGAGTGTATAGTGTAGGGTATAGAGTGTAGGTTATAGAGTGTAGGGTATAGAGTGTAGAGTGTAGGGTATAGAGTGTATGGTATAGAGTGTAGGGTGTAGAGTGTATGGTATAGAGTGTAGGGTATAGAGTGTAGTGTATAGAGTGTAGTGTATAGAGTGTAGGGTATAGAGTGTAGGGTATAGAGTGTAGAGTGTAGGGTATAGAGTGTATGCTGTAGAGTGTGTGGTGTAGAGTGTATGGTATAGAGTGTAGGGTATAGAGTGTAGAGTGTACGGTATAGAGTGTAGGGTATAGAGTGTAGGGTATAGAGTGTATGTTATAGGGTATAGAGTGTAGAGTCTAGGGTATAGAGTTTAGAGTGTAGGGTACAGAGTGTAGGGTATAGAGTGTAAGGTATAGAGTGTAGGGTGTAGAGTGTAGGGTATAGAGTGTAGGGTATAGAGTGTATGGTATAGAGTGTAGGGTATAGCGTGTATGGTATAGAGTGTAGGGTATAGAGTGTAGAGTGTAGGGTATAGAGTGTAGGGTATAGAGTGTAGAGTGTAGGGTATAGAGTGTAGGGTATAGAGTGTAGGGTGTAGAGTGTAGGGTGTAGAGTGTAGGGATTAGAGTGTAGGGTATAGAGTGTAGAGTGTAGGGTTTAGAGTGTAGGGTATAGAGTGTAGAGTGTAGGGATTAGATTGTAGGGTATAGAGTGTAGGGTATAGAGTGTATGGTATAGAGTGTAGGGTATACAGTGTAGAGTGTATGGTATAGAGTGTAGTGTATAAAGTGTAGAGTGTAGGGTATAGAGTGTATGGTATAGAGTGTAGGGTGTAGAGTGTATGGTATAGAGTGTAGAGTGTAGGGTATAGAGTGTAGGGTATAGAGTGTAGGGTATAGAGTGTAGAGTGTAGGGTATAGAGTGTAGGGTACAGAGTGCAGAGTGTAGGGTATAGAGTGTAGGGTATATAGTGTAGAGTGTGGGGTAAAGAGTGTAAAGTGTAGGGTATAGAGTGTAGGGTATAGAGTGTAGGGTATAGAGTGTAGAGTGTAGGGTATAGAGTGTAGGGTATAGAGTGTAGGGTATAGAGTGTAGGGTATAGAGTGTAGATTGTAGGGTATAGAGTGTAGGGTATAGAGTGTAGGGTATAGAGTGTAAGGTATAGAGTGTAGGGTATAGAGTGTAGAGTGTAGGGTATAGAGTGTAGGGTATAGAGTGTAGGGTATAGAGTGTAGGGTATAGAGTGTAGGGTAAAGAGTGTAGAGTGTAGGGTACAGAGTGCAGGGTGTAGAGGGTAGGGTATAGAGTGTAGAGTGTAGGGTGTAGAGTGTAGGGTATAGAGTGTAGGGTGTAGAGTGTATGGTGTAGGGTATAGAGTGTAGGGTATAGAGTGCAGGGTATAGAGTGTAGGGTGTAGAGTGTAGAGTGTAGGGTGTAGAGTGTAGGGTATAGAGTGTAGGGTATAGAGTGTAGGGTATAGAGTGTAGGGTGTAGGGATTAGAGTGTAGGGTGTAGAGTGTATGGTATAGAGTGTAGGGTATAGAGTGTAGGGTATAGAGTGTAGGGTATAGAGTGTATGTTATAGAGTGTAGGGTATAGAGTGTAGAGTGTAGGGTATAGAGTTTAGAGTGTAGGCTATAGAGTGTAGGGTATAGAGTGTAGGGTATAGAGTGTAGGGTATAGGGTGCAGGGTATAGAGTGTAGGGTATAGAGTGTAGGGTAAAGAGTGTAGAGTGTAGGGTATAGAGTGTAGAGTACAGAGTGTAGGGTGTAGAGTGTAGGGTGTAGAGTGTAGGGTGTAGAGTGTAGCGTATAGAGTGTAGGGTATAGAGTGTAGGGTATAGAGTGTAGGGTATAGAGTGTAGGGTATAGAGTGTAGGGTGTAGAGTGTAGGGTGTAGGGTATAGAGTGTAGGGTATAGAGTGTAGGGTATAGAGTGTAGGGTGTAGAGTGTAGGGTGTAGAGTGTAGGGTATAGAGTGTAGGGAGTAGAGTGTAGGGTATAGAGTGTAGAGTGTAGGGTATAGAGTGTAGAGTGTAGGGAGTAGAGTGTAGAGTGTAGGGTATAGAGTGTAGAGTGTAGGGTGTAGGGTATAGAGTGTAGGGTATAGAGTGTAGGGTGTAGAGTGTAGGGTATAGAGTGTAGGGTACAGAGTGCAGAGTGTAGGGTATAGAGTGTAGGGTATATAGTGTAGAGTGTAGGGTATAGAGTGTAAAGTGTAGGGTATAGAGTGTAGGGTATAGAGTGTAGGGTATAGAGTGTAGAGTGTAGGGTATAGAGTGTAGGGTATAGAGTGTAGGGTATAGAGTGTAGGGTATAGAGTGTAGAGTGTAGGGTATAGAGTGTAGGGTATAGAGTGTAGGGTATAGAGTGTAGGGTATAGAGTGTAGGGTAAAGAGTGTAGAGTGTAGGGTATAGAGTGTAGGGTACAGAGTGTAGGGTGTAGAGTGTAGGGTGTAGAGTGTAGGGTGTAGAGTGTAGCGTATAGAGTGTAGGGTATAGAGTGTAGGGTATAGAGTGTAGGGTATAGAGTGTAGGGTATAGAGTGTAGGGTGTAGAGTGTAGGGTATAGAGTGTAGGGTATAGAGTGTAGGGTATAGAGTGTAGGGTATAGAGTGTAGAGTGTAGGGTGTAGGGTATAGAGTGTAGGGTATAGAGTGTAGGGTGTAGAGTGTAGGGTATAGAGTGTAGAGTGTAGGGTATAGAGTGTAGGGTACAGAGTGCAGAGTGTAGGGTATAGAGTGTAGGGTATATAGTGTAGAGTGTAGGGTATAGAGTGTAAAGTGTAGGGTATAGAGTGTAGGGTATAGAGTGTAGAGTGTAGGGTATAGAGTGTAGGGTATAGAGTGCATTGTATAGAGTGTAGGGTATAGAGTGTAGAGTGTAGGGTATAGAGTGTAGGGTATAGAGTGTAGAGTATAGAGTGTAGGGTATAGAGTGTAGGGTATAGAGTGTAGAGTGTAGGGTATAGAGTGTAGGGTATAGAGTGTAGGGTATAGAGTGTAGGGTATAGAGTTTAGAGTGTAGGGTATAGAGTGTAGGGTATAGAGTGTAAGGTATAGAGTGTAGAGTGTAGGGTATAGAGTGTAGGGTATAGAGTGTAGGGTATAGAGTGTAGGGTAAAGAGTGTAGAGTGTAGGGTACAGAGTGCAGGGTGTAGAGGGTAGGGTATAGAGTGTAGAGTGTAGGGTGTAGATTGTAGGGTATAGAGTGTAGGGTGTAGAGTGTAGGGTGTAGGGTATAGAGTGTAGGGTATAGAGTGCAGGGTATAGAGTGTAGGGTGTAGAGTGTAGAGTGTAGGGTGTAGAGTGTAGGGTATAGAGTGTAGGGTATAGAGTGTAGGGTATAGAGTGTAGGGTGTAGGGATTAGAGTGTAGGGTGTAGAGTGTATGGTATAGAGTGTAGGGTATAGAGTGTAGGGTATAGAGTGTAGGGTATAGAGTGTATGTTATAGAGTGTAGGGTATAGAGTGTAGAGTGTAGGGTATAGAGTTTAGAGTGTAGGGTATAGAGTGTAGGGTATAGAGTGTAGGGTATAGAGTGTAGGGTATAGAGTGTAGGGTATAGGGTGTAGGGTATAGAGTGTAGGGTATAGAGTGTAGGGTAAAGAGTGTAGAGTGTAGGGTATAGAGTGTAGGGTACAGAGTGTAGGGTGTAGAGTGTAGGGTGTAGAGTGTAGGGTGTAGAGTGTAGCGTATAGAGTGTAGGGTATAGAGTGTAGGGTATAGAGTGTAGGGTATAGAGTGTAGGGTGTAGAGTGTAGGGTGTAGAGTGTAGGGTATAGAGTGTAGGGTATAGAGTGTAGGGTATAGAGTGTAGGGTGTAGAGTGTAGGGTGTAGAGTGTAGGGTATAGAGTGTAGGGAGTAGAGTGTAGGGTATAGAGTGTAGAGTGTAGGGTATAGAGTGTAGACTGTAGGGAGTAGAGTGTAGAGTGTAGGGTATAGAGTGTAGAGTGTAGGGTGTAGGGTATAGAGTGTAGGGTATAGAGTGTAGGGTGTAGAGTGTAGGGTATAGAGTGTAGAGTGTAGGGTATAGAGTGTAGGGTGTAGGGTATAGAGTGTGGCGTATAGAGTATAGGGTGTAGAGTGTAGGGTATAGAGTGTAGGGTGTAGGGTATAGAGTGTAGAGTGTAGGGTATAGAGTGTAGGGTATAGAGTGTAGGGTATAGAGTGTAGGGTATAGAGTGTAGGGAATAGAGTGTAGGGTGTAAGGTGTAGAGTGTAGGGTATAGAGTGTAGGGTATATACTGTAGGGTATAGAGTGTAGGCTATAGAGTGTAGGGTATAGAGTGTAGAGTGTAGGGTATAGAGTGTAGGGTATAGAGTGTAGGGTATAGAGTGTAGGGTATAGAGTGTAGGGTATAGGGTATAGAGTGTAAGGTGTAGAGTGTAGGGTGTAGAGTGTAGGGTATAGAGTGTAGGGTATAGAGTGTAGGGTGTAGGGTATAGAGTGTATGGTATAGAGTGTAGGGTATAGAGTGTAGAGTGTAGGGTATAGAGCTTAGGGTGTAGAGTGTAGGGTATAGAGTGTAGAGTTTAGGGTATAGAGTGTGGGGCATAGAGTGTATGGTATACAGTGTAGAGTGCAGGGTATAGAGTGTATAGTGTAGGGTATAGAGTGTAGGGTATAGAGTGTATGGTATAGAGTGTAGGGTATAAAGTTTAGAGTGTAGGGTATAGAGTGTAGGGTATAGAGTGTATGGTATAGAGTGTAGAGTGTAGGGTATAGAGTGTAGGGTATAGAGTGTAGAGTGTAGGGATTAGAGTGTAGGGTATAGAGTGTAGAGTGTAGGGTATACAGTGTAGGGTATAGAGTGTAGAGTGTAGGGTATAGAGTGTAGGGTATAGAGTGTAGGGTGTAGGATATAGAGTGTAGGCTATAGAGTGTAGGCTATAGAGTGTAGGCTATAGAGTGTAGAGTATAGAGTGTAGGGTATAGAGTGTAGGGTATAGAATGTAGAGTGTAAAGTGTAGGGTATAGAGTGTAGTGTATAGAGTGTATGTTATAGAGTGTAGGGTATAGAGTGTATGGTATAGAGTGTAGGGTGTAGAGTGTAGGGTATAGAGTGTAGGGTATAGAGTGTAGGGTATAGAGTGTAGGGTATAGAGTGTAGGGTATACAGTGTATGGTATAGAGTGTAGGGTATAGAGTGTAGAGTGTAGGGTATAGAGTGTAGGGTATAGAGTGTAGGGTGTAGAGTGTAGGGTGTAGAGTGTATGGTATAGAGTGTAGGGTATAGAGTGTAGGGTATAGAGTGTAGAGTGTAGGGTATATAGTGTAGGGTATAGAGCTTAGGGTGTAGAGTGTAGGATATAGAGTGTAGAGTTTAGGGTATAGAGTGTGGGGCATAGAGTGTATGGTATACAGTGTAGAGTGTAGAGTGTAGGGTATAGAGTGTATAGTGTAGGGTATAGAGTGTAGGGTGTAGAGTGTAGGGTGTAGAGTGTAGGGTGTAGAGTGTAGGGTGTAGAGTGTATGGTATAGAGTGTAGGGTATAGAGTGTAGAGTTTAGGGTAGAGAGTGTGGGGCATAGAGTGTATGGTATACAGTGTAGAGTGTAGGGTATAGAGTGTATAGTGTAGGGTATAGAGTGTAGGGTATAGAGTGTATGGTATAGAGTGTAGGGTATAAAGTGTAGAGTGTAGGGTATAGAGTGTATGGTATAGAGTGTAGGGTATAAAGTGTAGAGTGTAGGGTATAGAGTGTAGGGTAAAGAGTGTAGAGTGTAGGGTACAGAGTGCAGGGTGTAGAGTGTAGGGTATAGAGTGTAGAGTGTAGGTTGTAGAGTGTAGGGTATAAAGTGTAGGGTGTAGGGTATAGAGTCTCAACCAATCACAACAACCTGACAAAATCCGGAATTAGGAAGATGGCAGATGAAGGCCAGGAGAGGTATGTCAGTGACTGGAAGAATGATATCATCAGCTCACAGAAACTGACCATGTACCGGAGCCTACAGAGAGACTACAGACTGGCCCCATATCTGGAGAAACTCCCGGACCCCAGAGACCGCCAGATCCTGAGCCGATATAGACTCAGCGCCCACAGTCTGGCCATCGAATGTGGCCGACACAGGCAGAGCTACAAGCCCAGGGAGGAAAGACTGTGCCAACACTGTGACCAGGAGGCCATAGAGGACGAAACCCACTTCCTGCTACACTGCTCCAAATACTCAGCAGTGAGGGACACTCACTTCAGGAGACTCTCACATCTCTTCCCAGACTTCATCACCATGAAGGAGGAAGAGAAAACATATATCTTGCTGGGAGAAGAAGAGAGAGCGGTGGAGATAGCAGCGCGGTATGTGAGCGAATGCCATAGACTGCGAGAAAGAGAACTATGATGCCATGGACTATAGCCCCCAACCTGGATCTGCCCCATCCACCTCCCCTATGCCATGGACTATAGCCCCCACAATGGACCTGCCCCATCCACCTCCCCTATGCCATGGACTATAGCCCCCAACCTGAACCTGCCCCATCCACCTCCCCTATGCCATGGACTATAGCCCCCAACCTGGATCTGCCCCATCCACCTCCCCTATGCCATGGACTATAGCCCCCAACCTGGATCTGCCCCATCCACCTCCCCCCACAGCTCCTACCCAACATCCCCTCAGTCCCTATCCCTATTGCCTCTATACACTTGCTTTGGCAAAACTGATGTGTATTTGGTCCTGCCAATAAAGCTTCTTTGAATCTTGAATCTTGAATGAGTGTAGGGTATAGAGTGCAGGTTGTAGAGTGTAGGGTATAGAGTGTATGGTATAGGGTGTAGGGTATAAAGTGTAGGGTATAGAGTGTAGGGTATAGAGTGTAGGGTATAGAGTGTAGGGTATAGAGTGTAGGCTATAGAGTGTAGAGTATATAGTGTAGAGTGTAGGGTATAGAGTGTAGGGTATAGAGTGTAGGGTATAGAGTGTGGAGTATAGAGTGTAAGTATAGAATGTAGAGTGTAGAGTGTAGGGTGTAGAGTGCAAAGTGTAGGGTATAGAGTGTAAGATATAGAGTGTAGTGTATAGAGTGTATGTTATAGAGTGTAGGGTATAGGGTGTAGAGTTTAGGGTATAAAGTGTAGTGTATAGATTGTATGGTATAGAGTGTATGGTATAGAGTGTAGAGTGTAGGGTATAGAGTGTAGGGTATAGAGTGTAGGGCATAGAGTGTAGGGTGTAGAGTGTAGGGTATAGAGTGTAGGGTATAGAGTGTAGGTTATAGAGTGTAGCGTATAGAGCGTAGGGTGTAGGGTATAGAGTGTAGGGTATAGAGTGTAGGGTATAGAGTGTAGGGTATAGAGTGTATGGTATAGAGCTTAGGGTGTAGAGTGTAGGGTATAGAATGTAGAGTTTAGGGTAGAGAGTGTGGGGCATAGAGTGTATGGTATACAGTGTAGAGTGTAGGGTATAGAGTGTATAGTGTAGGGTATAGAGTGTATGGTATAGAGTGTATGGTATAGAGTGTAGGGTATAAAGTGTAGAGTGTAGGGTATAGAGTGTATGGTATAGAGTGTAGGGTATAAAGTGTAGAGTGTAGAGTATAGAGTGTAGGGTATACAGTGTATGGTATAGAGTGTAGGGTATAGAGTGTAGAGTGTAGGGTATAGAGTGTAGGGTATAGAGTGTAGGGTATAGAGTGTAGGGTATAGATTGTAGGGTATAGGGTATAGGGTATAGAGTGTATGGTGTAGAGTGTAGGGTGTAGAGTGTAGGGTGTAGAGTGTAGCGTATAGAGTGTAGGGTATAGAGTGTAGGGTATAGAGTGTAGGGTATAGAGTGTAGGGTGTAGAGTGTAGGGTGTAGAGTGTAGGGTATAGAGTGTAGGGTATAGAGTGTAGGGTATAGAGTGTAGGGTGTAGAGTGTAGGGTGTAGAGTGTAGGGTATAGAGTGTAGGGAGTAGAGTGTAGGGTATAGAGTGTAGAGTGTAGGGTATAGAGTGTAGACTGTAGGGAGTAGAGTGTAGAGTGTAGGGTATAGAGTGTAGAGTGTAGGGTGTAGGGTATAGAGTGTAGGGTATAGAGTGTAGGGTGTAGAGTGTAGGGTATAGAGTGTAGAGTGTAGGGTATAGAGTGTAGGGTGTAGGGTATAGAGTGTGGCGTATAGAGTATAGGGTGTAGAGTGTAGGGTATAGAGTGTAGGGTGTAGGGTATAGAGTGTAGAGTGTAGGGTATAGAGTGTAGGGTATAGAGTGTAGGGTATAGAGTGTAGGGTATAGAGTGTAGGGAATAGAGTGTAGGGTGTAAGGTGTAGAGTGTAGGGTATAGAGTGTAGGGTATATACTGTAGGGTATAGAGTGTAGGCTATAGAGTGTAGGGTATAGAGTGTAGAGTGTAGGGTATAGAGTGTAGGGTATAGAGTGTAGGGTATAGAGTGTAGGGTATAGAGTGTAGGGTATAGGGTATAGAGTGTAAGGTGTAGAGTGTAGGGTGTAGAGTGTAGGGTATAGAGTGTAGGGTATAGAGTGTAGGGTGTAGGGTATAGAGTGTATGGTATAGAGTGTAGGGTATAGAGTGTAGAGTGTAGGGTATAGAGCTTAGGGTGTAGAGTGTAGGGTATAGAGTGTAGAGTTTAGGGTATAGAGTGTGGGGCATAGAGTGTATGGTATACAGTGTAGAGTGCAGGGTATAGAGTGTATAGTGTAGGGTATAGAGTGTAGGGTATAGAGTGTATGGTATAGAGTGTAGGGTATAAAGTTTAGAGTGTAGGGTATAGAGTGTAGGGTATAGAGTGTATGGTATAGAGTGTAGAGTGTAGGGTATAGAGTGTAGGGTATAGAGTGTAGAGTGTAGGGATTAGAGTGTAGGGTATAGAGTGTAGAGTGTAGGGTATACAGTGTAGGGTATAGAGTGTAGAGTGTAGGGTATAGAGTGTAGGGTATAGAGTGTAGGGTGTAGGATATAGAGTGTAGGCTATAGAGTGTAGGCTATAGAGTGTAGGCTATAGAGTGTAGAGTATAGAGTGTAGGGTATAGAGTGTAGGGTATAGAATGTAGAGTGTAAAGTGTAGGGTATAGAGTGTAGTGTATAGAGTGTATGTTATAGAGTGTAGGGTATAGAGTGTATGGTATAGAGTGTAGGGTGTAGAGTGTAGGGTATAGAGTGTAGGGTATAGAGTGTAGGGTATAGAGTGTAGGGTATAGAGTGTAGGGTATACAGTGTATGGTATAGAGTGTAGGGTATAGAGTGTAGAGTGTAGGGTATAGAGTGTAGGGTATAGAGTGTAGGGTGTAGAGTGTAGGGTGTAGAGTGTATGGTATAGAGTGTAGGGTATAGAGTGTAGGGTATAGAGTGTAGAGTGTAGGGTATATAGTGTAGGGTATAGAGCTTAGGGTGTAGAGTGTAGGATATAGAGTGTAGAGTTTAGGGTATAGAGTGTGGGGCATAGAGTGTATGGTATACAGTGTAGAGTGTAGAGTGTAGGGTATAGAGTGTATAGTGTAGGGTATAGAGTGTAGGGTGTAGAGTGTAGGGTGTAGAGTGTAGGGTGTAGAGTGTAGGGTGTAGAGTGTATGGTATAGAGTGTAGGGTATAGAGTGTAGAGTTTAGGGTAGAGAGTGTGGGGCATAGAGTGTATGGTATACAGTGTAGAGTGTAGGGTATAGAGTGTATAGTGTAGGGTATAGAGTGTAGGGTATAGAGTGTATGGTATAGAGTGTAGGGTATAAAGTGTAGAGTGTAGGGTATAGAGTGTATGGTATAGAGTGTAGGGTATAAAGTGTAGAGTGTAGGGTATAGAGTGTAGGGTAAAGAGTGTAGAGTGTAGGGTACAGAGTGCAGGGTGTAGAGTGTAGGGTATAGAGTGTAGAGTGTAGGTTGTAGAGTGTAGGGTATAGAGTGTAGGGTATAGAGTGTAGGGTATAGAGTGTAGGGTATAAAGTGTAGGGTGTAGGGTATAGAGTCTCAACCAATCACAACAACCTGACAAAATCCGGAATTAGGAAGATGGCAGATGAAGGCCAGGAGAGGTATGTCAGTGACTGGAAGAATGATATCATCAGCTCACAGAAACTGACCATGTACCGGAGCCTACAGAGAGACTACAGACTGGCCCCATATCTGGAGAAACTCCCGGACCCCAGAGACCGCCAGATCCTGAGCCGATATAGACTCAGCGCCCACAGTCTGGCCATCGAATGTGGCCGACACAGGCAGAGCTACAAGCCCAGGGAGGAAAGACTGTGCCAACACTGTGACCAGGAGGCCATAGAGGACGAAACCCACTTCCTGCTACACTGCTCCAAATACTCAGCAGTGAGGGACACTCACTTCAGGAGACTCTCACATCTCTTCCCAGACTTCATCACCATGAAGGAGGAAGAGAAAACATATATCTTGCTGGGAGAAGAAGAGAGAGCGGTGGAGATAGCAGCGCGGTATGTGAGCGAATGCCATAGACTGCGAGAAAGAGAACTATGATGCCATGGACTATAGCCCCCAACCTGGATCTGCCCCATCCACCTCCCCTATGCCATGGACTATAGCCCCCACAATGGACCTGCCCCATCCACCTCCCCTATGCCATGGACTATAGCCCCCAACCTGAACCTGCCCCATCCACCTCCCCTATGCCATGGACTATAGCCCCCAACCTGGATCTGCCCCATCCACCTCCCCTATGCCATGGACTATAGCCCCCAACCTGGATCTGCCCCATCCACCTCCCCCCACAGCTCCTACCCAACATCCCCTCAGTCCCTATCCCTATTGCCTCTATACACTTGCTTTGGCAAAACTGATGTGTATTTGGTCCTGCCAATAAAGCTTCTTTGAATCTTGAATCTTGAATGAGTGTAGGGTATAGAGTGCAGGTTGTAGAGTGTAGGGTATAGAGTGTATGGTATAGGGTGTAGGGTATAAAGTGTAGGGTATAGAGTGTAGGGTATAGAGTGTAGGGTATAGAGTGTAGGGTATAGAGTGTAGGCTATAGAGTGTAGAGTATATAGTGTAGAGTGTAGGGTATAGAGTGTAGGGTATAGAGTGTAGGGTATAGAGTGTGGAGTATAGAGTGTAAGTATAGAATGTAGAGTGTAGAGTGTAGGGTGTAGAGTGCAAAGTGTAGGGTATAGAGTGTAAGATATAGAGTGTAGTGTATAGAGTGTATGTTATAGAGTGTAGGGTATAGGGTGTAGAGTTTAGGGTATAAAGTGTAGTGTATAGATTGTATGGTATAGAGTGTATGGTATAGAGTGTAGAGTGTAGGGTATAGAGTGTAGGGTATAGAGTGTAGGGCATAGAGTGTAGGGTGTAGAGTGTAGGGTATAGAGTGTAGGGTATAGAGTGTAGGTTATAGAGTGTAGCGTATAGAGCGTAGGGTGTAGGGTATAGAGTGTAGGGTATAGAGTGTAGGGTATAGAGTGTAGGGTATAGAGTGTATGGTATAGAGCTTAGGGTGTAGAGTGTAGGGTATAGAATGTAGAGTTTAGGGTAGAGAGTGTGGGGCATAGAGTGTATGGTATACAGTGTAGAGTGTAGGGTATAGAGTGTATAGTGTAGGGTATAGAGTGTATGGTATAGAGTGTATGGTATAGAGTGTAGGGTATAAAGTGTAGAGTGTAGGGTATAGAGTGTATGGTATAGAGTGTAGGGTATAAAGTGTAGAGTGTAGAGTATAGAGTGTAGGGTATACAGTGTATGGTATAGAGTGTAGGGTATAGAGTGTAGAGTGTAGGGTATAGAGTGTAGGGTATAGAGTGTAGGGTATAGAGTGTAGGGTATAGATTGTAGGGTATAGGGTATAGGGTATAGAGTGTATGGTGTAGAGTGTAGGGTATAGAGTGTAGGGTGTAGGGTGTAGAGTGTGGGGTGTAGAGTGGTGTAGAGTGTAGGATGTAGAGTGTATGGTATAGAGTGTAGGGTATAGAGTATAGCGTGTATGGTATAGAGTGTAGTGTATAGAGTGTAGGGTATAGGGTATAGAGTGTAGGGTATAGAGTGTAGGGTATAGATTTTAGAGTGTAGGGTATAGAGTGTAAGGTATAGAGTGTAGGGTAAAGAGTGTAGAGTGTAGGGTACAGAGTGCAGGGTGTAGAGTGTAGGGTATAGAGTGTAGAGTGTAGAGTGTAGGGTGTAGAGTGTAGGGTATAGAGTGTAGGGTATAGAGTGTAGGGTATAGAGTGTAGGGTATAAAGTGTAGGGTGTAGGGTATAGAGTGTAGGGTATAGAGTGCAGGTTGTAGAGTGTAGGGTATAGAGTGTATGGTATAGTGTGTAGGGTATAGAGTGTAGGGTATAGAGTGTAGGGTATAGAGTGTAGGGTATAGAGTGTAGGCTATAGAGTGTAGAGTATATAGTGTAGAGTGTAGGGTATAGAGTGTAGGGTATAGAGTGTAGGGTATAGAGTGTGGAGTATAGAGTGTAGGGTATAGAATGTAGAGTGTAGAGTGTAGGGTGTAGAGTGCAAAGTGTAGGGTATAGAGTGTAAGATATAGAGTGTAGTGTATAGAGTGTATGTTATAGAGTGTAGGGTATAGAGTGTAGAGTTTAGGGTATAGAGTGCAGTGTATAGATTGTATGGTATAGAGTGTATGGTATAGAGTGTAGAGTGTAGGGTATAGAGTGTAGGGTATAGAGTGTAGGGCATAGAGTGTAGGGTGTAGAGTGTAGGGTATAGAGTGTAGGGTATAGAGTGTAGGGTATAGAGTGTAGGTTATAGAGTGTAGCGTATAGAGCGTAGGGTGTAGGGTATAGAGTGTAGGGTATAGAGTGTAGGGTATAGAGTGTAGGGTATAGAGTGTATGGTATAGAGCTTAGGGTGTAGAGTGTAGGGTATAGAATGTAGAGTTTAGGGTAGAGAGTGTGGGGCATAGAGTGTATGGTATACAGTGTAGAGTGTAGGGTATAGAGTGTATAGTGTAGGGTATAGAGTGTAGGGTATAGAGTGTATGGTATAGAGTGTAGGGTATAAAGTGTAGAGTGTAGGGTATAGAGTGTATGGTATAGAGTGTAGGGTATAAAGTGTAGAGTGTAGGGTATAGAGTGTATGGTATAGAGTTTAGGGTGTAGAGTGTAGGGTATAGAGTGTAGAGTTTAGGGTATAGAGTGTGGGGCATAGAGTGTATGGTATACAGTGTAGAGTGTAGAGTGTAGGGTATAGAGTGTAGCGTATAGAGCGTAGGGTGAAGGGTATAGAGTGTAGGGTATAGAGTGTAGAGTGTAGGGTATAGAGTGTAGGGTATAGAGCTTAGGGTGTAGAGTGTAGGGTATAGAGTGTAGAGTTTAGGGTATAGAGTGTGGGGCATAGAGTGTATGGTATACAGTGTAGAGTGTAGGGTATAGAGTGTATAGTGTAGGGTATAGAGTGTAGCGTATAGAGCGTAGGGTGTAGGGTATAGAGTGTAGGGTATAGAGTGTAGGGTATAGAGTGTAGGGTATAAAGTGTAGAGTGTATGGTATAGAGTGTAGGGTATAGAGTGTAAAGTGTAGGGTATAGAGTGTATGGTATAGAGTGTAGGGTGTAGAGTGTATGGTATAGAGTGTAGGGTATAGAGTGTAGAGTGTAGGGTATAGAGTGTAGGGTATAGAGTGTAGGCTATAGAGTGTAGGGTATAGAGTGTAGGGTATAGAGTGTAGGGTACAGAGTGTAGAGTGTAGGGTATAGAGTGTAGGGTACAGAGTGCAGGGTGTAGAGTGTAGGGTATAGAGTGTAGAGTGTAGGGTATAGAGTTTAGGGTATAGTGTGTAGGGTATATAGTGTAGAGTGTAGGGTATAGAGTGTAGAGTGTAGGGTATAGAGTGTAGGGTATAGAGTGTAGGGTATAGAGTGTAGGGTATAGAGTGTAGAGTGTAGGGTATAGAGTGTAGGGTGTAGAGTGTAGGGTATAGAGTGTAGGGTATAGAGTGTATGGTATAGAGTGTAGGGTATAAAGTGTAGAGTGTAGGGTATAGAGTGTATGGTATAGAGTGTAGGGTATAAAGTGTAGAGTGTAGGGTATATAGTGTAAGGTATAGAGTGTAGGCTATAGAGTGTAGAGTTTAGAGTGTAGGGTATAGAATGTAGAGTGTAGGGTGTAGAGTGTAAAGTGTAGGGTATAGAGTGTAGGATATAGAGTGTAGAGTGTAGGGTATAGAGTGTAGGGTATACAGTGTATGGTATAGTGTGTAGGGTATAGAGTGTAGAGTGTAGGGTATAGAGTGTAGGGTATAGAGTGTAGGGTATAGATTGTAGGGTATAGGGTATAGGGTAGAGAGTGTATGGTGTAGAGTGTAGGGTATAGAGTGTAGGGTGTAGGGTGCAGAGTGTGGGGTGTAGAGTGGTGTAGAGTGTAGGATGTAGAGTGTATGGTATAGAGTGTAGGGTATAGAGTATAGCGTGTATGGTATAGAGTGTAGTGTATAGAGTGTAGGGTATAGGGTATAGAGTGTAGGGTATAGAGTGTAGGGTATAGATTTTAGAGTGTAGAGTATAGAGTGTAAGGTATAGAGTGTAGGGTGTGGAGTGTAGGGTATAGAGTGTAGGGTATAGAGTGTATGGTATAGAGTGTAGGGTATAGAGTGTATGGTATAGAGTGTAGAGTGTAGGGTATAGAGTGTATTTTATAGAGTGTAGGGTATAGAGTGTAGGGTATAGAGTGTAGAGTGTAGGGTATAGAGTGTAGGGTATAGAGTGTAGAGTGTAGGGTATAGAGTGTAGGGTATAGAGTGTAGGGTATAGAGTGTAGAGTGTAGGGATTAGAGTGTAGGGATTAGAGTGTAGGGTATAGAGTGTAGAGTGTAGAGTATAGAGTGTAGGGTATAGAGTGTAGGGATTAGAGTGTAGGGATTAGAGTGTAGGGATTAGAGTGTAGGGATTAGAGTGTAGGGTATAGAGTGTAGGGTATAGAGTGTAGGGTATAGTGTGTATGGTATAGAGTGTAGGGTATAAAGTGTAGAGTGTATGGTATAGAGTGTAGGGTATAGAGTGTAAAGTGTAGGGTATAGAGTGTATGGTATAGAGTGTAGGGTGTAGAGTGTATGGTATAGAGTGTAGGGTATAGAGTGTAGAGTGTAGGGTATAGAGTGTAGGGTATAGAGTGTAGGCTATAGAGTGTAGGGTATAGAGTGTAGGGTATAGAGTGTAGGGTACAGAGTGTAGAGTGTAGGGTATAGAGTGTAGGGTACAGAGTGCAGGGTGTAGAGTGTAGGGTATAGAGTGTAGAGTGTAGGGTATAGAGTTTAGGGTATAGTGTGTAGGGTATATAGTGTAGAGTGTAGGGTATAGAGTGTAGGGTGTAGGGTATAGAGTGTAGGGTATAGAGTGTAGGGTATAGAGTGTAGGGTATAGAGTGTAGGGTATAGAGTGTAGAGTGTAGGGTATAGAGTGTAGGGTGTAGAGTGTAGGGTATAGAGTGTAGGGTACAGAGTATATGGTATAGAGTGTATGGTATAGAGTGTAGGGTATAGAGTGTAGGGTATAGAGTGTAGAGTGTAGGGTATAGAGTGTATTTTATAGAGTGTAGGGTATAGAGTGTAGGGTATAGAGTGTAGAGTGTAGGGTATAGAGTGTAGGGTATAGAGTGTAGAGTGTAGGGTATAGAGTGTAGGGTATAGAGAGTAGGGTATAGAGTGTAGAGTGTAGGGATTAGAGTGTAGGGATTAGAGTGTAGGGTATAGAGTGTAGAGTGTAGAGTATAGAGTGTAGGGTATAGAGTGTAGGGATTAGAGTGTAGGGATTAGAGTGTAGGGATTAGAGTGTAGGGATTAGAGTGTAGGGTATAGAGTGTAGGGTATAGAGTGTAGGGTATAGAGTGTAGGGTATAGTGTGTATGGTATAGAGTGTAGGGTATAAAGTGTAGAGTGTATGGTATAGAGTGTAGGGTATAGAGTGTAAAGTGTAGGATATAGAGTGTATGGTATAGAGTGTAGGGTGTAGAGTGTATGGTATAGAGTGTAGGGTATAGAGTGTAGAGTGTAGGGTATAGAGTGTAGGGTATAGAGTGTAGGGTATAGAGTGTAGGGTATAGAGTGTAGGGTACAGAGTGTAGAGTGTAGGGTATAGAGTGTAGGGTACATAGTGCAGGGTGTAGAGTGTAGGGTATAGAGTGTAGAGTGTAGGGTATAGAGTTTAGGGTATAGTGTGTAGGGTATATAGTGTAGAGTGTAGGGTATAGAGTATAGAGTGTAGGGTATAGAGTGTAGGGTATAGAGTGTAGGGTATAGAGTGTAGGGTATAGAGTGTAGGGTATAGAGTGTAGAGTGTAGGGTATAGAGTGTAGGGTGTAGAGTGTAGGGTATAGAGTATAGGGTATAGAGTATATGGTATAGAGTGTATGGTATAGAGTGTAGGGTATAGAGTGTAGGGTATAGAGTGTAGAGTGTAGGGTATAGAGTGTAGGGTTTAGGGTATAGAGTGTGGGGCATAGAGTGTATGGTATACAGTGTAGAGTGTAGAGTGTAGGGTATAGAGTGTAGCGTATAGAGCGTAGGGTGTAGGGTATAGAGTGTAGGGTATAGAGTGTAGAGTGTAGGGTATAGAGTGTATGGTATAGAGTTTAGGGTGTAGAGTGTAGGGTATAGAGTGTAGAGTTTAGGGTATAGAGTGTGGGGCATAGAGTGTATGGTATACAGTGTAGAGTGTAGAGTGTAGGGTATAGAGTGTAGCGTATAGAGCGTAGGGTGTAGGGTATAGAGTGTAGGGTATAGAGTGTAGAGTGTAGGGTATAGAGTGTAGGGTATAGAGCTTAGGGTGTAGAGTGTAGGGTATAGAGTGTAGAGTTTAGGGTATAGAGTGTGGGGCATAGAGTGTATGGTATACAGTGTAGAGTGTAGGGTATAGAGTGTATAGTGTAGGGTATAGAGTGTAGCGTATAGAGCGTAGGGTGTAGGGTATAGAGTGTAGGGTATAGAGTGTAGGGTATAGAGTGTAGGGTATAGAGTGTAGGGTATAGAGCTTAGGGTGTAGAGTGTAGGGTATAGAGTGTAGAGTTTAGGGTATAGAGTGTGGGGCATAGAGTGTATGGTATACAGTGTAGAGTGTAGGGTATAGAGTGTATAGTGTAGGGTATAGAGTGTAGGGTATAGAGTGTAGGGTATAGAGTGTATGGTATAGAGTGTAGGGTATAAAGTGTAGAGTGTAGGGTATAGAGTGTAGGGTATAGAGTGTAGGTTATAGAGTGTAGCGTATAGAGCGTAGGGTGTAGGGTATAGAGTGTAGGGTATAGAGTGTAGGGTATAGAGTGTAGGGTATAGATTGTATGGTATAGAGCTTAGGGTGTAGAGTGTAGGGTATAGAATGTAGAGTTTAGGGTAGAGAGTGTGGGGCATAGAGTGTATGGTATACAGTGTAGAGTGTAGGGTATAGAGTGTATAGTGTAGGGTATAGAGTGTATAGTGTAGGGTATAGAGTGTAGGGTATAGAGTGTATGGTATAGAGTGTAGGGTATAAAGTGTAGAGTGTAGGGTATAGAGTGTATGGTATAGAGTGTAGGGTATAAAGTGTAGAGTGTAGGGTATAGAGTGTAGGGTATAGAGTGTAGGCTATAGAGTGTAGAGTTTAGAGTGTAGGGTATAGAATGTAGAGTGTAGGGTGTAGAGTGTAAAGTGTAGGGTATAGAGTGTAGGATATAGAGTGTAGAGTGTAGGGTATAGAGTGTAGGGTATACAGTGTATGGTATAGAGTGTAGGGTATAGAGTGTAGAGTGTAGGGTATAGAGTGTAGGGTATAGAGTGTAGGGTATAGAGTGTAGGGTATAGATTGTAGGGTATAGGGTATAGGGTATAGAGTGTATGGTGTAGAGTGTAGGGTATAGAGTGTAGGGTGTAGGTTGTAGAGTGTGGGGTGTAGAGTGGTGTAGAGTGTAGGATGTAGAGTGTATGGTATAGAGTGTAGGGTATAGAGTATAGCGTGTATGGTATAGAGTGTAGTGTATAGAGTGTAGGGTATAGAGTATAGAGTGTAGGGTATAGAGTGTAGGGTATAGATTTTAGAGTGTAGGGTATAGAGTGTAAGGTATAGAGTGTAGGGTGTGGAGTGTAGGGTATAGAGTGTAGGGTATAGAGTGTATGGTATAGAGTGTAGGGTATAGAGTGTATGGTATAGAGTGTAGAGTGTAGGGTATAGAGTGTATTTTATAGAGTGTAGGGTATAGAGTGTAGGGTATAGAGTGTAGAGTGTAGGGTATAGAGTGTAGGGTATAGAGTGTAGAGTGTAGGGTATAGAGTGTAGGGTATAGAGTGTAGGGTATAGAGTGTAGAGTGTAGGGATTAGAGTGTAGGGATTAGAGTGTAGGGTATAGAGTGTCGAGTGTAGAGTATAGAGTGTAGGGTATAGAGTGTAGGGATTAGAGTGTAGGGATTAGAGTGTAGGGATTAGAGTGTAGGGATTAGAGTGTAGGGTATAGAGTGTAGGGTATAGAGTGTAGAGTTTAGGGTATAGAGTGTGGGGCATAGAGTGTATGGTATACAGTGTAGAGTGTAGGGTATAGAGTGTATAGTGTAGGGTATAGAGTGTAGGGTATAGATTGTATGGTATAGAGCTTAGGGTGTAGAGTGTAGGGTATAGAATGTAGAGTTTAGGGTAGAGAGTGTGGGGCATAGAGTGTATGGTATACAGTGTAGAGTGTAGGGTATAGAGTGTATAGTGTAGGGTATAGAGTGTAGGGTATAGAGTGTATGGTATAGAGTGTAGGGTATAAAGTGTAGAGTGTAGGGTATAGAGTGTATGGTATAGAGTGTAGGGTATAAAGTGTAGAGTGTAGGGTATAGAGTGTAGGGTATAGAGTGTAGGCTATAGAGTGTAGAGTTTAGAGTGTAGGGTATAGAATGTAGAGTGTAGGGTGTAGAGTGTAAAGTGTAGGGTATAGAGTGTAGGATATAGAGTGTAGAGTGTAGGGTTTAGAGTGTAGGGTATACAGTGTATGGTATAGAGTGTAGGGTATAGAGTGTAGAGTGTAGGGTATAGAGTGTAGGGTATAGAGTGTAGGGTATAGAGTGTAGGGTATAGATTGTAGGGTATAGGGTATAGGGTATAGAGTGTATGGTGTAGAGTGTAGGGTATAGAGTGTAGGGTGTAGGTTGTAGAGTGTGGGGTGTAGAGTGGTGTAGAGTGTAGGATGTAGAGTGTATGGTATAGAGTGTAGGGTATAGAGTATAGCGTGTATGGTATAGAGTGTAGTGTATAGAGTGTAGGGTATAGGGTATAGAGTGTAGGGTATAGAGTGTAGGGTATAGATTTTAGAGTGTAGGGTATAGAGTGTAAGGTATAGAGTGTAGGGTGTGGAGTGTAGGGTATAGAGTGTAGGGTATAGAGTGTAGGGTATAGAGTGTATGGTATAGAGTGTAGAGTGTAGGGTATAGAGTGTATTTTATAGAGTGTAGGGTATAGAGTGTAGGGTATAGAGTGTAGAGTATAGGGTATAGAGTGTAGGGTATAGAGTGTAGAGTGTAGGGTATAGAGTGTAGGGTATAGAGTGTAGGGTATAGAGTGTAGAGTGTAGGGATTAGAGTGTAGGGATTAGAGTGTAGGGTATAGAGTGTAGAGTGTAGAGTATAGAGTGTAGGGTATAGAGTGTAGGGATTAGAGTGTAGGGATTAGAGTGTAGGGATTAGAGTGTAGGGATTAGAGTGTAGGGTATAGAGTGTAGGGTATAGAGTGTAGAGTTTAGGGTATAGAGTGTGGGGCATAGAGTGTATGGTATACAGTGTAGAGTGTAGGGTATAGAGTGTATAGTGTAGGGTATAGAGTGTAGGGTATAGATTGTATGGTATAGAGCTTAGGGTGTAGAGTGTAGGGTATAGAATGTAGAGTTTAGGGTAGAGAGTGTGGGGCACAGAGTGTATGGTATACAGTGTAGAGTGTAGGGTATAGAGTGTATAGTGTAGGGTATAGAGTGTAGGGTATAGAGTGTATGGTATAGAGTGTAGGGTATAAAGTGTAGAGTGTAGGGTATAGAGTGTATAGGTTATAGAGTGTAGGGTATAAAGTGTAGAGTGTAGGGTATAGAGTGTAGGGTATAGAGTGTAGGCTATAGAGTGTAGAGTTTAGAGTGTAGGGTATAGAATGTAGAGTGTAGGGTGTAGAGTGTAAAGTGTAGGGTATAGAGTGTAGGATATAGAGTGTAGAGTGTAGGGTATAGAGTGTAGGGTATACAGTGTATGGTATAGAGTGTAGGGTATAGAGTGTAGAGTGTAGGGTATAGAGTGTAGGGTATAGAGTGTAGGGTATAGAGTGTAGGGTATAGATTGTAGGGTATAGGGTATAGGGTATAGAGTGTGTGGTGTAGAGTGTAGGGTATAGAGTGTAGGGTGTAGGGTGTAGAGTGTGGGGTGTAGAGTGGTGTAGAGTGTAGGATGTAGAGTGTATGGTATAGAGTGTAGTGTATAGAGTATAGCGTGTATGGTATAGAGTGTAGTGTATAGAGTGTAGGGTATAGGGTATAGAGTGTAGGGTATAGAGTGTAGGGTATAGATTTTAGAGTGTAGGGTATAGAGTGTAAGGTAAAGAGTGTAGGGTGTGGAGTGTAGGGTATAGAGTGTATGGTATAGAGTGTAGGGTATAGAGTGTATGGTATAGAGTGTAGAGTGTAGGGTATAGAGTGTATTTTATAGAGTGTAGGGTATAGAGTGTAGGGTATAGAGTGTAGAGTGTAGGGTATAGAGTGTAGGGTATAGAGTGTAGAGTGTAGGGTATAGAGTGTAGGGTATAGAGTGTAGGGTATAGAGTGTAGAGTGTAGGAATTAGAGTGTAGGGATTAGAGTGTAGGGTATAGAGTGTAGAGTGTAGAGTATAGAGTGTAGGGTATAGAGTGTAGGGATTAGAGTGTAGGGATTAGAGTGTAGGGATTAGAGTGTAGGGATTAGAGTGTAGGGTATAGAGTGTAGGGTATAGAGTGTAGGGTATAGAGTGTAGGGTATAGAGTGTAGGGTATAGAGTGTAGGGTATAGAGTGTAGAGTGTAGGGTATAGAGTGTAGGGTGTAGAGTGTAGGGTATAGAGTGTAGGGTATAGAGTATATGGTATAGAGTGTATGGTATAGAGTGTAGGGTATAGAGTGTAGAGTGTAGGGTATAGAGTGTAGGGTATAGAGTGTAGAGTGTAGGTTATAGAGTGTAGGGTATAGAGTGTAGGGTATAGAGTGTAGAGTGTAGGGTATAGAGTGTATGGTATAGAGTGTAGGGTATAGAGTGTAGAGTGTAGGGTATAGAGTGTAGAGTGTAGGGTATAGAGTGTATGGTATAGAGTTTAGGGTGTAGAGTGTAGGGTATAGAGTGTAGAGTTTAGGGTATAGAGTGTGGGGCATAGAGTGTATGGTATACAGTGTAGAGTGTAGAGTGTAGGGTATAGAGTGTAGCGTATAGAGCGTAGGGTGTAGGGTATAGAGTGTAGGGTATAGAGTGTAGAGTGTAGGGTATAGAGTGTAGGGTATTGAGCTTAGGGTGTAGAGTGTAGGGTATAGAGTGTAGAGTTTAGGGTATAGAGTGTGGGGCATAGAGTGTATGGTATGCAGTGTAGAGTGTAGGGTATAGAGTGTATAGTGTAGGGTATAGA